>NC_142798.1:81675178-81741275 GCF_049724085.1 Artemia sp. Qi Xiang Cuo | reverse complement strand
TACTGTTTTGAGAGTGATTCTGATTTTTGTAATTTATTTGATACTTTTTATGAGTCTATTGAAGACGCTGTTCTTGATATTAGTTCTGTTTCACCTTCTAATCTAAAGTCTAAGAATGCTTTTCCTCTATATCCTTGGATGACCCCTGGTCACCTTTGGAGTTGTAGGAGAAAAAATAATCCCTGGAGGGCCTTTAAGTCTGCTAGCCCTTCAATGAAAGCAATTTGCTTTCAGCGATTTAAAATTTATAGGAATATTTATAATTCTGTGTGTCGAAAGGCCAAGTCCCAGTATTATTTTAATTGTTTTTCAGATTGTGGTAAGGATATACGAAAAACTTGGCAGGTTATAAATTCTGTACTTAGGCCCTCTTTTCAGTCTCCATCAACCCCTTCTTTTTTGGATCTCGATGGCAAAATCATCGAAGGTGAACTGAATGTTCAAGATGCATTTACTTCATATTTTGCGAATATTGGTAAAAGGAACGCTTCGGCTGTTGGTTCTTCTCCTTCAGGATCCAACTTCAGGTCTTATCTTGGGCCACCTTGTATGAAGTCAATGTTTTTGGAACCAGCGACGGAGATGGAAATAGCTAAAATTGTTATGGGATTGAAAAATTGTTCGTCGTCTGGCTCTGATAATATTCCTACTAAAGTAATTAAGTTCATACTTCCTTCCATTATTTATCCCTTAACAAAACTTATTAACCTCTCCTTTCAGCATGGTATTTTCCCGAGTAGTCTCAAGCGTGCTCGAGTCATCATATTATATAAGGGGGTACACGAAATGATCCAGCCAACTATCGGCCAATTTCTTTGTTGTCTGTGTTTAGCAAAATATTTGAAAAGGCGATGCTTTCTCGTCTTAATAATTTTCTTACTTCTAAAGATTTTTTTCACAATTTTCAATTTGGTTTTCGAGCAAATCATTCAACTGAGCATGCTTGTGTAGTTTTACTGAATTATCTTCACTCTGCCATAGATTCCCATTTGATTCCTGCTGCTTTGTTTCTAGATGTTCGTAAAGCCTTTGATTCTTTAGCCCACAGTGTTCTTCTATTTAAACTTTCTCATTTTGGCGTAAGAGGTAGTGTTTTTTGGGTTCAAGTCTTTCTTGTCTGGTAGAATAATTTCTGTTGATCCACTTTTTCGCTCACCATCAATTGTTGACCAGGGTCAGTTTTAGGGCCGGTACTGTTTTTAATTTCTATAAATGACCTAATTTTTGCAGTTAGAAATAAAAATCCTCTTTATTGCTGTCGTCTATGTCATCCAACAGTCTCCCTTACCCACAACTATAGTTTGCATACCTCAGAGTCTCTTGTTACTTTTGCCGATGATACCACCCTTATTACTTCTCGGAGAACAGAGGATGAGGTTCGTACAAAGTTAGTGGACCTGTTAGAGAGTTTTAATTGGGTTTGATGCTAACTCTCTTGCCTTAAATGTTTCTAAAACTAATTTTTTAGTTTTTTCCTCGTATATCTCAGGCTTGTCCTCAACTATCTGAAATTCATATATCCAAAGGCTTTAGTAGTACACCAAAAAATGGCCGTGTTCGTTTCCTAGGTCTCCTGCTAGTTGAAAATTTATCATTTGAACACCATATTGACTTGATAATAATGAAGGCATGCAGAAACCTCGGTATTCTAAGAAAACTAAAACATATCTTTCCAGGGCCAATTCTAAGAATCCTATTTCATAGCTTAATTCATTCTTATGTTTCCTATTGTTCAGTCATATGGATGTCTACTCTTCCTTCTTTTCTCAAACCGCTTTCGAATACTTAAGATAAAGCTATAAATCGTGTCCAGGATGCAAGTCATTTGGCAACTAAACCGTTACTTGATATTGAAAAACTTTATAATCTTTCCTGTGCGTCTTTCACTTTTCTTCAGCTTCATGGTGATATTCCTAGGTCCCTTAGATTTACGTCTTCTTTAGTATCTGATCGGTCAAATTATCAACTCCGTAGTTCTCTAAATATCCAAATTCCCCATACACCAACAATAAGATCCGATTTTAATCCTCTTGTTGCGTGTCATTTGACATGGAACACCCTTCCCGATTCGGCTCGAGAATGCCACTCGTTTGGCACCTTCAAAAGACTAGTAAAAAAATATTTGTTTTCATGTGATTAATTTTCTTTATTTTTGCCTGCTGCCAATAGTTTTTTTCATTTAATTCTTTTTTTTTTTTTTTTTTTTTTTTTTTATATAGATGTTGTGATTCACTGTAGTTTGATAAAGCTTATTTAGTGAACTCTCCTTTTTTTATAGATGTTGTGATTCACTGTAGTTTGATAAAGCTTATTTAGTGAACTCTCCTTTTTTTTATAGATGTTGTGATTCACTGTAGTTTGATAAAGCTTATTTAGTGAACTCTCCTTATTTTATTTTATTTTTTTTTTTATTTTTTCTAGTTGTTTTTTTTTTTATTAAGCAAATGCTTTACATTTTAAAAGTTCAAATGCTTATGTTTATACGTTTAAATATTAATGTTATGTTTATATTGTTTAAATCTTAAGCGTGTAAATGTTTAATGTTTATTTGATCTTTTCATAATCCCCCTCCTACAGGCCATGGAGCCTTTGTGGGGATTTGTAGATTGTTATGTAATTATTTTACTGGTATATGGAAAATAAATCTATCTATCTATCTATCTATTCTTTTGATGTATATATTGGTATCAAAATTCCGTATTTTAGATTTTCCGTTACTATTGAGCCGGGTCGCTCCTTACTTACAGTTCGTTACAACGAACCGTTTGATCC
This sequence comes from Artemia sp. Qi Xiang Cuo, assembly GCF_049724085.1. Lineage (NCBI taxonomy): Eukaryota > Metazoa > Arthropoda > Branchiopoda > Anostraca > Artemiidae > Artemia > Artemia sp. Qi Xiang Cuo. The sequence goes on along the minus strand of NC_142798.1, from coordinate 81,738,503 downwards.
AAGTAAATAGTCAGTGAGTATTTGTCGCTTTTCTCAGACACTTTTAAGATTGCTTCCAAGATTGGAAACGGCGCTGAAGTCAATGTGACTATCCAACAAAGAACTACTTTAAGGGAGATCTGGTACAATTCTGATAACTAACATAAAAGTTCAAAATAGGGATAAAATCCTTTTTAATAGACAGTGTATAATAAATTTCACAAAAAATATCAGATATTTCGGACACATATACAGTGACCGTCATCAGTCGCAAAACAGTTTTACTACTGATGACGGTCAGTGTTTAAGTGGCCGAAATCTTTGGTATTTTTTTGTGAAATTTATTATACACTGTCTATTAAAAAGGATTTTATCCCTATTTTGAACTTTTATTTTATCATGTAAAAGCACAATGATTAGAGTATAATCTCTTTTCTTTTTTTGCAGTTGAAAGGTGTGGAAGGACACAAAGATAAGCCTTGGAATTAATATTAGAATATTTAAAGCTACAATAATGATAATGCTCAAATATGGTTTTTAAACATAAGTGTTTCAAATGGATAGGGAAAATGTGTCAGTATTATTGTATTACACATTGTTATTTTATTATAATTATGTCAAATATTTTCCAGAAGAATTGTCTAAAAACAGTTTCGATAAGGATTTGCCTTTAAATGATAAATCTTTTATTAATTGTAAAATATTAACTATTATTTGAAAAAAAGTTTTATGTAGACTCTAATCTATTATATTTTTGATTAAGATAGAATAAATAAAAAAGCAGCTACCAAAATTTGTCCTTTCAAAACAATATATTAGATATCAAACAGTTCATGGTAACGAACTGTAAGTAAGGAGCGACCCGGCTCAATGGTAACTGAAACTCTAAAAAACGGAATTTTGATACCAATAGATACATCAAAAGAATCAGATTTTAATTCTGATTTCAAATATATAAGTTTCCCCCTAAAAGTTATAGAACCTTAATGAAAATCACACCATCATATTCTGCGTATCAGAGAACCCTACTGTAGAGGTTTCAAGCTCCTATCTACAAAAATGTGGAATTTTGCATTTTTTTTTGCCAGAAGAAAGATCACGAATTTTTTTTTACCCCAGGGGTGATCGTATCGACCCAGTGGTCCTAGAATATCGTGGGAGGGCTCATTGGAACGGAAATTAAAAGTTCTAGTGCCCTTTTTAAGTGACCAAAAAACAATGGAAGGCAACTCGGCCCCCTCCCACGCTTATTGTTTTCCCAAAGTGACTTAATCAGAATTTTTAGATAGCCATTTTGTTCAGCATGTACAAAAATATTGTAAGCATGTCTTTTAGGATGACTTAATCACCCGAAGTTCCCGGGAGGAGGGCGGAAAGTTATGAACTTTACCCAATGTTAAAATATAGTATTGGTTATTGGGAAGTATACAGTACAGACGTTTTCAGGGGAGATTTTTCCTGGTAGTGGGGCGGGGGGTCGGGCAGGGACGTACGCAGGGGGGGACCTCCACGCCCGGGCCCCCCTAAATCTCACGATTTTTTCATTTTCCCATAATTTTCTGATTTTTCTCTCAGAATAATGGGTTTGAAGGATTGGCCCCCCCCCCCCGTAACAAACTCCTGCGTACGTGCCTGGGGTCAGGGGTTATGTAGGAGGATCTTTCCATGGAGGCAGTTTTCATGGGGGATGGGACATTGCTATGAAGGGGACGCCGGACTTCCCAGCATTATTTAAAAAAACATCTGAAATTAAATATAAAAAAACAAGTTTTTCAACTGCAACAGAAGCAACATCAAAACTTCAAACGAATAGAAAATATTACATACATGATTGGGTTCACCCCCTATTCAATACCTCACTCTTTTAGCAAGAGATTTTTTAGTAATTTCATAAGAGCTATTTATTCTAATTAACGGCCTTTGTGATTAAGCGGTCAGTTTTAAAGAACTGGAACAAAATTCGAACTTTAGCTTAAAGAGCAAGGTATTGACTAGGGGGCGAACCCCTTAATATACGTATTAAAAATATAATATATAATTTCGTTACGTAAATTAATTCGTAAGTTACGTATATTTATTACTAATAAAAACGTTCGTAAATAAAATGAAACAAGTTTCGAGAAAGCCATTTAACCAAATAAAAGTAAATTAATATGGAAATTTTTTTTTAGTTCTTCATGTACTGTGATCGATGATCAAAACCTGTATTTATTCAAAAACGTTCAAAAATTAAATAAAAAAAACAGGTTTTTTTAACTGAAAGTAAGGAGCAACATTAAAACTTAAAACAAACAGAAATTATTCCGTATATTAAAGGGACTGTCCCCTCCTTAACGCCTTACTCTTTACGCTAAAGTTTGACTTTCTCACAACTCTATTTTTTTTAAACAATAAAAAACTTTAGCGTAAAGAGCAAGGCGTTGAGGAGGGGACAGCCCCTTTCATATAAAACAGAATAATTTCTGTTCGTTTTAAGTTTTAATGTCGTTCCTTACTTTCAGTTAAAAAAACTTGTTTTTTTAATTTAATAGTATATTAGGATCTCTCAATAGTTTTTATTTTAAGTTATTGACATTTCTTTGATTGGCCATAAACTTGACACTCCAGCAATTAATAGGTTTGAGAGGGCGGCAACCCTACTTTTATTTGTGGGCATTTGTGGCAGTTTTTATTTGTCTGACCACTGCCTAGCTAGGATCTGAAGACGTAAATGCCATCTATTGTTTATTACCATATAATAATACATATCTCTAATCTTCATTAATAAGATCGCTGCTTAGCTAGGATCTGAAAACGTAAACATCATCTATTATTTATTTCTGTTAAATATTACATATTTCCATTAATATATTGAAGAAAAAAATATATACAGTTTTTTCATTGGAAATATTAGGAAATATAAAAAAACAAGTTTTTTTAACTGAAAGTAAGGAGCGACATTAAAACTTAAAACGAACAGAAATTATTCCGTATATGAAAGGGGCTGTCCCCTCCTCAATATCTCGCTCTTTACGCTAAATTTTTTTCTTGTTTTAAAAAATAAAGTTGTGTGACTGATTCAAACTTTAGCGTAAAGAATGAGGTATTGAGGAGGCGACAGCCCCATTCATATACGGAATAATTTCTGTTCGTTTTAAATTTTAATGTAGCTCCTTACTTTCAGTTAAAAAACTTTTTTTTTTATTTAATCTCTGAACGTTTTTGAAATACTGCAGGTTTTGATTTTGGCTCACCTCACATGAATGATTAAAATAAAATTTGCATATTCATTTCAGTTTTATTTGGTTAAATGGCTTTCTCGAAACTTGTTTAATTTTATTTGCGAGCGTTTTTATCAGTAATAAATATACGTAACTTACGAATTAACTTACGTAACAAACTTCTATATTCATAGATTTTTAATACGTATATTAGGGGGTTCGCCTCCTAGTCAATACCTTGCTCTTTAAGCTAAAGTTCGAATTTTTTTCTAATTCTTTAAAAATGATCCCTTAATCAAAATCAGTTGATCAGTTGAAAAACTTATTGTTTTTTTTATTTAATTTCTTTTCTTTTTCTTTAATAATGCTGGGAAATCCGGCGTCCCCGTCATAGTAATGTTCCTTTCCCCATGAAAACTTCCTTCATAGAAAGATCCTCCCATATAGCCCCCGACCCCCCCCCCCCCCCGCCACCAACCAGAAAAAATCCCCCCTGAAAACGTTTGTAAACTTCCCAATAACCAATACTATATGTTAACATTGGGTAAAGTTCATAACTTGCAGCCCTCCCCCCGGGGACTTCGGGGGATTAATTCATCCTAAAAGACTTGTTTATCATATTTTCGACCAAGCTGAACCAAATGGCTATCTCAAAATTTTGATCGGGTGACTTTGGGAAAAAAATGAGCGTAGGAGGGGGCCTAGTTGCCCTCCATTTTTTTGGTCACTTAAAAAGGGCACTAGAACTATTAATTTCAGTTCCAATGAGCCATCCCACGATATTCTAGGACCATTGGGTCAATGCGATCATCCCTGGGAAAAAAAAAAAACAAAAAACAACAACAAATAAACACGCATTCGTGATCTTTCTTCTGGCACAAAATGCAAAATTCCACATTTTTTGTAGATGGGTGCTTGAAACCTCTACAGTAGGGTTTGCTGATACGCTGAATGTGATGGTGTGATTTTCATTAAGGTTCTATAGCTTTTAGGGGGTCTTTCTCCCTTTTTTTCTAAAATCAGCCAAATTTTTTCGGGCGCGTAACTTTTGATGAGTAAGACTAAAATTGATGAAACTTATATATTTGAAATCAGCATTAAAATATGATTCTTTTAGTGCATCTATTGGTATCAAAATTCCGTATTTTAGAATTTCCGTTACTATTGAGGCTCCTTACTTACAGTTCGTTGCAACGAGCCGTTTGATCCTTAAGGTAATTGCCAAATCCAAAGGTTTTTAATTAATTATTTCAGTACATTACTTTTTGATAATTTTATTCAAAATCATCACGACGATTGAGACTTCTATTCCTGTTTTAGCTTTGTTTTCTTGGTTGTAAAGTTTCTCTGCTTTATTATTACCTCTATCCTTTTTAAATATCTAGGGTTTGGAAAATTGCATTGTTGACTTATATATTTTAGCTAAGATGAAAGTGAATGCATCATTTGATATCTTTATGCGTTTTCCAAACCCAAGTATTTCAACAGCCCATAAGAAAAAAAATTAATGAATTGCCGAATAAAACTGTGTTTGGAAAAAAAAAATTGTCAATTGTACCTGATTTAGGAATGGTAATTGTTGATCTCATCAGTATTGATTGTGAAATATTTATTTACCTTAGATTCTGCTTGCTGGCTATAAGGACAAATACTATAGATGCTGGTCAAAGATTAATGTAGAAACAACAAAGTTTTTCTTAGGGAAGTAAAGAGCGAAATTTAAGCTTAAAACGACCAAGAATTATTGCTTCACACTCTGTCTGACATGTATCAATAGAACTAGTACAAACAAACCAACTGATAATATATTCCTATTCTTTTATGATTATAGAAAACCAGAGCTTTACTGAAAACACAAGAAAATTTAGGATTTTTCGGTACAGTAGAAGCAAACCGATTAAGGAGACTTTTTAAAAAGAACGTTTTAGGAATGTTACTTTATTTATTATTTTCTTTTTTCATGTAATTTGGCATTACTTCTGCACATTGAGCTCAGTCCAATCGTATCTCGTTTTGGCTCTGAAAAGAACATTTCATGATTAGTTTGTACACATGTCCTGGGTGAAGCCATCCTGATAATATTAGCACTATAGACTAGCTTTATAATTTGTATTATAATTGAAGTATTCTAGTGTATAGAGAGAAATAACCGGATTTCCGAAGTTCATATTATGGTTTATTTGTTCTTCATTTCGAGCAATCCTAAAGCGTGTTTTTTACAATTAAAAATTGTATGTTACTCAATATTGGTGTTATAGTTGTTGAGACCAAAATGTTGCCTGATTAATCAATTCAGTATTTGTTTGTGTTCTTTAATGACCTTGCAGCTGTTAAAATAATGTTTATTTTTATTTTAAGTTTTAAGATAATTTTAATTGTATACCGAAAATTACTGATGTCAGAGCGTGTGTTAGAATATGAAAACCTTTATAAATTAGTGTGTTGTTGTCAGGCTATGCACTCACTTTTGACTTCTAAATCAACATTCTTGTTTTTCATACTGGGCTTTGGGTGTTTTCAGTAAATTGGTAGTTTTCTATAATCATACAAACAAAGGGAAATATTTTCAGTTTGTTTCAATTCTTAAAAAGGAATTGGGCGGGGGACTGGTTACCCTCCGACTATTTCTTAGCATCATCCTAAGCATGCATTGTCAGTTTAAACTCAGTACCCACAGCTGTTCTTGTGATATCGCAGATACAACTTTTTGATAAACCATTGTGCATTGGTTGGATTCACATTGTATCTTTAGATTTAGTTTAACATTCCCCAAAGTTTCACCTTAATACCCTAAACCTCAAACATCCCCATTTTCCTAATGACCAATCCTGCATATAAAAAGAAAGTAAATTGTTTACAATCCTTACCCTTGGCGCTGTGCGGGATTGCATCCCCGGAGGCAAAGTTACTAGACCATTTAACTTTTTTGAACAAAATCGCTTCTTTAAAATTTTAATTAGTGATGAGGGAAGAGATCATCTAAAAATGGCAAAGGGACAAGTTCCCATCCGATGGCTGTTCAACATTCCCCTCAACATGCCCTTAGATTTTTGACTTTATACCCTCAACCGTTTTAAAATTTCTATTTAATACCCTCACCCGTTTTAAATTTTCTACTTGATACCCTCAACCGTTCCTTAGATATTGATGATACGCCCTTCTGACAATCAGTACCCGCAAAGCGTCTTTTATTGTGTTTGGCATTCCTCTCGAAAGCTGTGGCGGGTTATGTCCTCTCCATGGGCCAATTTATTTGAACTTTTGACTCTTGTGAACAAGATTTCTGTTTCAAAGCTTTTATTGAATATTTTTGGAGGTAGGACAAATAAAAAGAGCATGGGATGGGGCTGATGGCATTCCAATCACTTTTAAACGTCCTTCTCTCCATTTCGTCAAAATTTCAACTCACTACCCTCACCCATTCTTAAATTATTTTGGGCCCTCTTTTTTGATAAACTGGATGACATAGTGCCTTTTGATTTAGCACAAAATACCCATCAACATTCTCTTAAATTTCACCTCAATTCCATTAGCCTTTTTGGATACAGCCAAAATCAAATTTTCCCCCTTTTTCTAATCATAAATCCTGCATGTAAACAATGAACAAATTACATATTTTACAATCCATGCCTCAGGGCTATGGGGCATGGCATCACTGGAAGTATAGCTATTATGCTTTTTGACTAGTTTGAACAAAATTACAATTCCAAAATTTGATCAATATTTAGCAAAAGGGGTACCTAAAAAGGGATACAAAGAAGGGGGTTCGTGGCCCTCTAATATCTCTTTAACATTTTTTCAACGTACCTTGAAGTTCTCAACTTAATATACTCAGTCGGTTTTCAGATATTGGTGATGTTCCCTTTTCACAACCAGCTAGCATATAGTGTCTTTTGATTGTACGCTTTTGTTTTGTTCGTTTTGTTTTTTTCTTCGTTTTCATTTACTGGCCATAGACCCGTTTGTCGTCTTTATATTTATTTCTTTGTGTTTTCCCTTCCATATGAAGTGTCTCTGGAAAAAAAAAACCTTGAAGCCTTTTGGCTCTTTATTATAGGCAATGCTATACCGTTGCCTCTGATCCCTGAATAGTCAAAAGAAGCAAATTCATGAGGGTACGATGTCAAAGAGTGTACACAACTTAGAGAACACATCCTCCATCATGAATAAAAGTTATCTTTTTTGCAGTAATTGACTATTTTCCTTTATTGTGGATAAATTAGCATCTTATAGAAAAAAAAATATTTTCCTTATAAGTCATATTGCCCTCACAAATCGTCAAAACAAAACTTCCTTCTTTTACCCTTAAGTTCCTAGTTTGAACAAGGGTCATGTGTCGTTCATTAAATTTTTTTTATTATTATTTCTATGTTCATCATTAAAGTAGACTCCTTTTATCACCTTGGCAAATTGTTGTTATTCACCTTTTACTCGGACAAAGTATATAGGCCAAAGAGGGGACACTTCAAGGGCTAATGGAGTAATTGAAAACCAATAAAATTGGAAAAGATAGAAAAGACCTTTTCCAAATATTCTCTTTCTTTAATCGATAGAAAGTTAGTTTCCATGGTGATAATTCCGCAGAACTCTATTCTGCTTTCGCGCAAGAACTAGGAATCATTTCCCAGTGTCATTTTGAAACTCAGTTAAAATAGAGCTTAAACAGGGAAAGTGTCTGAGGAATAACAAAACAGTATCTTAAGTTAATATCAACAAAAAAAAAGAAAGTAAGTAACCTTTTTTCAAGACTTGCTTCTGGTGTTAGATCTAACTGAATAGCTTTACTGTTCATACAGCTTTTACAGTTTCGTCATTAAATATAATCATCTGCAACAACCCATTTCAGGGCTTGGAATTTGATTCCAGTAATGAAATTATGCGAAAGCATTTTCATAACAATCCAAACAGCATCAAGAAGAACAAGAATACAAGTATGTGTATACTTCAGAAAAGTACGTTGTAAGTCAAGCAATATATTAGTAATACTATTGACAACACATTCTGAAATATATAAACGACAGAGAGTCAGAGAACTACTTGCAAAAAAATATTTTTAATTAAAATGTTTTGTTTTTCTACTTGCGTAATATTACGTACAAAAATTAAATAAATAACAAGAAGACTTTACGTTCTTTTAATGGCTCACTATTGGGCATCGTAACAGCGATTAAAGAAAACGTGGTGGTGTTACTTGGCTTCGTTTTTTAACATACGCTTACGGATTAACGTGACTGGTTTACAGAAATAAGTAGCAAAAATAAATTTGCGAATTTTTTGCACACTTTTTAACATGGTAGCATAAGCTTGGCACAGTAATCTTTCATTTTTTTTTTGTATGTTTAAACATTAGCCCCATTTTTGGCTCAATAGTCTGCTCAAATCTTAAATAATTCTGCTCGGACTGTCAGTATTGCTCTTTCAAAGTGCTAGCTAATTTCAGCTCTCTGAATTCAAATGAAAGTACTAAAATTTAAATTCGTCTGACCAATCGAGTAGTCAGCAGGGGTTACTGATGATATTATCGTCGAAGTCCCCAGTTGGCTGATCTGACCAGAATAATCTTTGGTTTTCTATAAAAAAAAAAAAAAATGAAGATTAATCTTTGGTTTTCTATAAAAAAAAAAAAAAAAAAATGAAGATGGCCCAAAAAATGTAGGACCTTAGCAGATCGATTAGACAAAATATGAGCCTATTGTTTCAAGCCTCTGAAAACCTGGTTAGCTCACTAGGATTTTTGCATAAGACTTAAGGTACGGTCGGCCAGCCAACGGTATTAATTTTTTAACACAAGAAGACTGAATCAGAATCAGAATTAGAATCAGACTTAAGGTACGGTCGGCCAGCCAACGGTATTAATTTTTCAATACAAGAAGACTGAATCAGAATCAGACTTGAGGTACGGTCGGCCAGCCAACGGTCTTAATTTTTCAACACAAGAAGACTGAATCAGAATCAGACTTAAGGTATGGTCGACCAGCCAACGGTCTTAATTTTTCAATACAAGAAGACTGAATCAGAATCAGACTTAAGGTACGGTCGGCCAGCCAACGGTCTTAATTTTTCAACAGAAGAAGACTGAATCAGAATCAGACTTAAGGTACGGTCGGCTAGCCAACGGTCTTAATTTTTCTCACAAGAAGACTGAATCAGAATCAGACTTAAGGTACGGTCGGCCAGCCAACGGTCTTAATTTTTCAACACAAGAAAACTGAATCAGAATGAGACTCAAGGTACGGTCGGCCAGCCAATGGTCTTAATTTTCAACACAAGAAGACTGCCAACGGTCTTAATTTTTCAACACAAGAAAACTGAATCAGAATGAGACTTAAGGTACGGTGGGCCAGCCAACGGTCTTAATTTTTCAACAGAAGAAGATTGAATCAGAAACAGAATCAGACTTAAGGTACGGTCGGCCAGCCAACGGTCTTAATTTTTCAACGCAAGAAGACTGAATCAGAATCAGACTTAAGGTACGGTCGGCCAGCCAACGGTCTTAATTTTTCAACGCAAGAAGACTGAATCAGAATCAGTTTAATCAAAACAGCTGTCATAGACACATTACAAAAAATGCACTAAAAGGCACTGTTTTTACATGAAAAACACTTCACTACATTTTATTAAAAACATTTATAAAGAAAGGAACAAAGGACTTACTGAGGCTCTTTGTGTGGCACGAAACGGGCATAACATAAAGAAAGAAAAACGAGCAAAAATGGGGTTTTTATAGGCCAAATGACGATACTGAAAAAACAAAGCGAATATTTCAAGAGGACAAACGCCTCTCTTCTTCAGCGCGAAACGAAACGATGTATCAATAAAAGCCAAAAATTAAAAGAATTAAAACCAATTACCTAACAACCATAAAAGCGAGTTATTCGCCAATATCCGCGATTTGCACAAAATCCAAAAAAACATGAACTGCCATCGACGGATACTAGCGATCAACTGACAAATGAAAGGAATCAATTCATTCACTTGAAAAAAACTAAACGAACCAGCAATTAAATAAGTTGGAAAACTATGTCATTTGATTTCGGATTTTAATTAAGGCATTTCTTGCAGACACCCTTTGAGACCTAAGGGGTTGTTCACGTGTTTGATTAGATGACTGGAAAAGTGGTTCAAGGTTTATTTCAGGGATTTTCAGTATCGTCATTTGGCCTATAAAAACCCCATTTTTGCTCGTTTTTCTTTCTTTATGTGATGTCAGGCCAATGTGGTTTAAGAAATTATAAACGGGCATAAGATTGCTCTTGCTTCTGGTATTTGCGTGGACAGGCATTTCAGATGGTAATATTGTCCTATGTACAGGACTAGACAATAAAAATTGGCCAAAACGAATCATCAGCTGAAATCGGCGATCACGAAGGCTTTGGTATTTCAAGTGACTTGAGAGCGGAGCTGTAATCTACATATTTGTCACAAAGAATGACCTTTACAGCTCGTTTTTGAATCCCTCCCCCCGCCAAATCATCACTTAGATAATCTATGTGATGACCTTGTGAGCCCCAGACGGGACACGCACATTCAAGGATGGGTCTAATAAAAGTGAAGTACGGCGTTTTCTGTTGATATATTGGAAAACACACGCGGCACATCGCCACTAGTGTCCACATAGCATAATGGCCCTTTCTTACCAGCTCTTGTACGTTAATAGAGAACGAACAGTCCACACTAAAGGTGACGCCCAAGATAGTCGCACACGATGCAGAAGGGAACAAAGTCGCGGGGCAGGTAAAATCGCGTTTAAGTCGGTTAAACCTTTGATTTATTCTCGTTAAGTTGAAGACTGTTAGACAATTCTAATATCAACCGATATCTAAAATTCAGCTTTATCTATCTACCAAGTACATTTTTGGAATTTACTTCTTTTTTTTAATGTTAAAAAAGGTTTTTAGAAAGAAATGAAACTACACTGAAAGGTCAAGATTTTTGTATCAATGTTATCCATTAGTTTTCAATCTATCAATTCACAGAGTGAGATATTTCATACTACTTAGACGTTTTCCTAGAGAGTAATACAACCTTCTAAAAAGTGAAAAATGTTACCGCTAGATGGCTGAAGCTTCGCAATACCATCTCCAAAGAAATTCCAAGCGGAGAAAAACTCAAGATGTGGTTTTGGTTTGGGTAGTAACATAGGTTTATGTAAGTAAATAAAAGCGGGTTGCTTAAGGCATTTTCAATTTGTCGTATTTACATTCAGTCTTGGCTGTTCAATTCGTTTGTTTTGTTTAGAAAGCAAAATGAAGTATTCCTTTTGAGAAGCTGTTTTTTCTAAGCTGACAAGCGCACATATATATATGATTTATTTGTATTTTTTTTAAATTTATTATGTGTACATTTATTTCCACTCAATCCACAATAAGTACTAAAATGCCGCATAAAAACTGACTTTTATCAGGAAATCTTTTTTAAGATCTTCCTATTAAATTTTATAGTTTTTCTGGTGAGTATTTTTGGTACTCTTGCATTATATGGGCCTTTACAAGGAAACCAGTCACGAAAAACCCGTTTTTGACGGGTTAACCGCTATTGAGTAGGCAATGATAGTGTGGTTTTCATTGCGTATGTGATATTTAAACTATGTTTTTGGGGGGTTTAGGGGGGGGGGGAAGGTACCAAGGTTAGGTTAGGTTACGTATTTAATATTTGCTATGCTTCCCCCCCCTCCCCTAATGTGCAAATATATAGCCCAAATTTGTTTCTAAACTATTATGTATTCATCCTATTTTATTTTATATCATTAGCATTAACCAAACTTGACTTTTTTGAAAGGCCCATATAATGCAAGAGTACCGTATTTTTGAAGTATCTGTTTAATTAGCTAGCTAAAAGATAAATATAAGTAGTGAAATAATATATTATCAAAAAATTGCAACATTCAGTTTGATTATTTGTTTACTTTTTCCAGTTTTTTTAATTTCTAATTTTTGAATTTTAAAAATAATATAGATTTGATTTTTGGACTATTACATTTTACCGTGTATTATTTCTTTTCCTTATTTTGATCAATTTCTTCTTTTTTTTTATTTTAGTGTTACTTTGTTGAAATGAAGAAAAGGGCAATCTCGTTATTAGAAGCTCTGTACATAGTCAATTCATTTCCTTTTTCCTTTTTATGTTTATACGAATTTTCATTTTATACATTCTTAATATAATCTCCCAAATTTGCATAATATGTTTGCAACAACAACCTAGTAAAGAACTACTAAGAAAAAATTGAGTTTGAAGAAAAATATCTAGCGAAATATCTAGAAAAATACCTAGAAAAAACTGTCATTTGAAGCTTATTTTGGAATGGTGACCATTATTTTGGTTCATATACATCAGTAGATAGTTCGTAATCGGTTTACTGTTTCCGTTAAACATTATTCAAATATGAAGAAAACAATACATTATTTTGGTTGACTTGCACAATGCTACTGCCAATGACGGTATTTGAGATGGAAGTGTGACGCTTAGGGAAGTAAAGGAAATATCTCCCCAATCCAACAAGAATGCTCATTCGGAAAAGAAAATTGAATTTGTAAAATGTTTTAGAGTGCAGCATCTCAATTTGAATGATTTTACAGCTGTTTTACCGGATTCACCACTATATTACCGAAATTTCGGATCACCAATATATATATATATATATATATATATATATATATATATATATATATATATATATATTATATATATATATATATATATATATATGTTTTGTAAAGATTATTTAGTGAACTCTCCTTGTTTTTTTTTTTTTTTCTCCATTTTATGAAGCAAATGCTTTACATGTTAAGAGTTTAAATGCTTATGTTTATATGTTTAAATGTTAATGTTATGTTTATACTGTTTTAATGTTAAGTGTTTAAATGTTTAATGTTTATTCGTTGTTTTCATAATTCCCCTCCTACAGGCCATGGAGCCTTTGTGGGGATTTGTAGATTGTTATGAAATTATTTTACTGATATTTGGAAAATAAATCTATATATCTATCTATCAGCATAGAAAACTATTTTTTATATGTCTGTTGTTATCAAGCTGTTGGTATCAAAGCTGGTTTTCTGGTGGTTCATCACTTTTCCTGGTAGGTAATTGTTTAAGAACAGTATTAACAAAAAATAGAATCGTGATGTTTTAGTTTATCATAAATTAGGACCATGATCGGAAAATCTGTAGAACCAAAAAGGATTAATCAAATTTCTATCTGAAAATTCTTCCATTCAGAAGGATAAGGGGGCTCATCAAAACCCCATAGAAAAAGATTCATCACAGTAGGCTTAAAAGCAACTATTATGATACTGTCTTTATTACATCAGTAAGAAGTCAGTTTTTTTAAGAATTTCAACTGGATTAGTACTGGGTTTAAAACGTGTTTTATTGTTGTTGTTGTTTTGTTTTTTTTTTAATTCTTTGTATTAGTTCTTTGCTGGTGTTAGATAATCTTCGCTGGTATTCATCCTAAAAATAATCCTTTACACTTAAAATGGGTGACCTGACCTGTCTTATAATGGCTTAAGATTCCACAATTGCTTTCAGGAATAAGGTGATAAACTGTGAATAATTTCACATACAAAACTATATGAAATTAAAGCACAAATTTCACAACGGAATTTTAAAAAGTAATCTGTTTTTTTCACTTGGTATAGTCAAGAAACGAGCCTCGAGACAAAACTCTATAAACTTAACAATGCAAAGTAACCTCTTCGCGTTCTTAAAGTAGACTGAGAGGGAGCTACCCTGTGAGTTTTTCCCGACAGGAATGAAGAAGAGGCGCTAATTTAAATGGCACCGATTTTGCACAAAGGAGTTAGAGGCAGTACTAAAAGGATAAAAAAAATAATATCCCGTCAGGTGCTGATAGCGTGGTAAAAAAGTTTTCGAAATAGGGTAATTGCGAAGTTGGAGATATTTATTGAAGATTTTGAATACGACTTTTGAAAAAAGGGAAATACCCAATAATTTTAGGAGAACTTATATTGAGCATATTCATAAGAAAAGTAGAAGAGTGCGTTTTATGTTTCTTAAAGGCATTAGCTTGATTTCTATAGGCATCAAATGACTTAGCATGATGATACTTATTAAATTAAAACAGGTTGTAGATGAGGTCTTAAGAGAAGAACAGTTTGGTCTTATGAAGGGGAGAGGATGGGACGACCAGATTTTCCCTCCTAGACTAATAATTGAGAAGTGCCTGAATCATCAAACCATTTAGTCCTCAGGTTTATAGATTAAGAACAGGCATTTGATTCAGTCAATAGAAGAGCCTTAGTGAAGGTCCTATCCTTGTATGGTCTAAAGATAATTGCATAAAGGTGACTAATGATATATACGTGAATAATATTGCTGCGATCAATGTAGAAAGGGACTTTAGTAGCTGATTTGGTGCTGAACAGGAGGTAAACAGGTTTGTGTCCTATCCACATATATATCAATTACTTTAATCGACTTTGTCATAAGAAGCACGAAAAACGCTTTGGGAGAGCTTGGATCAAAATTGGAAGGTAAAACTCTCCAAGAATTAGATTATGGAGTGGATTTGAGTGACTTAGATAAAAGTATTAGCGAAAAGAATGAGTTTTGGAGGTTTTGAGGCTCATCATGCAAAAAAAGGTTAGATAATCAAACTGTTCTTGGGAACGAGCTGTAGGTAAGGAGTGACTCGGATCAATAGTACTCTATAAATTCTGAAATCGATAGATACATCCAAAGAATCATCTTATTATGCTGATTCCAAATACATAAAATTCCTCAGTTTAGTGCTACTCATAAATAGTTACGAGCCTGAGAAAATTTGCCTGATTTTTGAAATATGGGGGAAGCACCACCTGAAAATCAAGAAATACCAGAGAAGTACCAGAGAAGCATACTGTAGAAGTCTCAAGCTCCTATATGCAAAAATGCGGAATTTTGCTATTATTTCCAGAAGACAGATCACGGATGCATGTTTATTTGTTGTTTTTTTTTCCAGGGGTGATTGCTTCGGAATAATGGTCCTAGAAGATTTGCAGAGGATGCATTCAAACGGAAATTCAAAGTTTTAGTGCCCTTTCTAAGCGACCGAAAAGATTGGAGGGCAACTGGCTCCCCTCCCACACCCCTTTTTCCCCAAAAGTTTCTAATCAAAATTTTGACATAGCCATTTTGTCCTGTATAGTTGAAAGATCAAATAATCATGTCTTTAGGGGAAAAGTGACCCCTTTACTGAAAACGAATTATGTTACAAATATTTTATTTTGTATTTAATACAACATTGAAAATAAAAATAAAACCTCAAGTGAAATAAAATCTTGAACTGATGAGCTTTAGACAGTAATATCCTCATATACCAAACATTCAGCTGAATTTGATTATTTCTTTCTAAGACTCTTCAAGACCCATGGAGTTTTCACAACAAACAAGAGTTTGGCTACTGTCTCCTTCCCTAATTGTAAAAGTCTAAGGTCTTCTGCGTCATTGGTGCTTTATTGCAAAGGAATTATACTAAAAATATTTTCTTTTGTAATTATTCAACATTAAAGACAAAAACAAAATTACAGTGAAATAAAATCTTAAACTGATGAACTTTCACCAATTAATATCATTACATATTAAATTTTAATTTCAACTTTATTTGTTCTTTTCAAGATTAAATGAAAAAAAATACTGACAGTAAGGAGTGACATTAACATTTAAAAACAACATGAATTATTCTGTATATGAAAGGGGCTGTCTCCTCCTCAACGCCTCACTCTTTGCGCAAAAGTTTGATTCTTTGTCACAACTCTACTTTTTAAAACAATAAAAACTTTAGGGTCAAGAGCGAGGTGTTGAGGAGGGAACAGTCCCTTAGTATACAGAATAATTTCTATTTGTTTTAAGTTTTAATGTCGCTTCTTACTTTAAGTTAAAAAAATAGTTTTTTTATTTAATTTTTGATCATTTTTCTACTAATGCAGGTTTGAAATTGGCCCACCATACATAAAAAAAAATGAATATTAATTTTAACAGATTTATTTCGCATATGAAGGGTTGCCTCCTCCTCAATATCTTGCTCTATACGCTAAAGCTGTTAGCACTGTAAAAAAGTTTACTATTCTAATTAAACGGCCCCCATGTTTGAGTAGACGCTCTTAGGGAATCGGGACAAACAGTCAAACTTTACTGTAAAGAGCAGGTATTGAGGATGGGGCAACACTTCATATATGGAATAATTTCTGTTCGTTTTTCAAATAATACCGAAAAATCTGGCTCACCCTCCATAAAAAATACACCTCCCTGTCACGGAAAACTCCTCCGTGGAAATTTCATCCAATTTAAATTGCACCCTCCCCCCTCCAGTCCAATTCCCTCCAGGCATTTCCATCCTCGCTGAGAATCCTCCTCCCTGTGAAATTGCTTGTGAACGATTCAGCCTGAAAAATACGGAATAATTTCTGTTCGTTATAAGTTTTAATATCGCTCCTTATTTTGAGTTAAACATGTTTATTTATTTAATTTCTGAATGTTTTTCAACTAATTCAAGTTCGAATTTGGCTCATCGTCCATTAAAAAGAAATTGTATATTAGTTTTGGCAGATTTATTCCGTATATGAAGGGTTGCCCCCTCCTCAACACCTTGCTCTTTATACTAAAGCTATTAGCACTTATAAAAAAGCTTCCTATTCTAATTAAACGGCCCCCGCATTCAGTAGACGCTCCTAAAAAAATGGGACAAACAGTCAAACTTTAGCGTAAGGAGCAAGGTATTGAGGAGGGGGCAACCTGCAGGTCCCGCAAGACTGGGGACCTTGCGGTCAACTCTATTCCCAAGAAAAATCGATGAATCTGAGACCTAGAAGAAAAGTTGTAACGGCTACGGCGTCCCCGTCAAGCGACGCGGCCCCCGTGTTGGTGCGGGTGTCGAGAAGTAAACAAGCCAGCCATACTACGGCGTTCCCAGCAGGTGACGTGACTTCGAATATGACGGCGAAGTCGAAAAATCCTTTTCATGCCATAAATCTAGGAAAACCTACTACAGTCATTAAACAGGCAAAATCTAGAATAAATTTTGGATGTTGGAATGTAAGATCCGTCAAACAAGAAGCCACGCAAGTTTTTCTTGTCCATGAGATGGAGAAGTTCAACATAGACACACTTTGCATATCCGAGACCAGAATTTCAGGTTCTGGCTCCATAGTTATTACAGCTCCTGAAACGCTACATCAATTCCATTTTTTCTACTCCGGAGTAGAGGATAATTCGGGACTCCACGGAGTTGGTTTCATCATGAACCAAAGAACCAGAAATGCTCTCCTAGAATGGGAACCAGTCTCCTGTAGACTTGTCAGAATCAGACTAAAAGGAAACCCCGCAAATGTGTCGATAATTCCTACCTATGCCCCCACCCGTGACGCTGCTGATACGACCAAAGATGATTTCTACGGCAAGCTGCAGCAGCTGTCTTCTTTTGTTGCCGCACGTGATTACTTGATTGTTGCTGGAGACTTCAACGCAAGAGTTGGTCCGTCTGACCAAACCACAAGACAAGTCCTGGGAAAATTTGGACAAGGTCACAGATGCGAGAATGGGCAAAGGTTGGTAAACTAAGCCTTGATGAACCACCTTGTTGTCAACAATACCATATTTCAGCACAAACCTAGCCACCTTTTAACTTGGCATTCAAATGACGGTGTCACTAAGGCTCAAATAGACTTCATTCTCGTACGCCAGGGCTGGAGAAGCTCCGTACAGGAAACTCGCTCTTACAACGGCGCGGACACAGGCTCGCAGTCTGGGTCTGACCACAGGCTCGTTGCTGCAAAAATTTTGCTACGTCTTGCAACTCGGAGAAAAAACAAGCCCAAGGCCGGATTCGACATTGGTAAGCTCCAAGACAAAGAAGTTCGGCAGGCC
This sequence comes from Artemia sp. Qi Xiang Cuo, assembly GCF_049724085.1. Taxonomy (NCBI): domain Eukaryota; kingdom Metazoa; phylum Arthropoda; class Branchiopoda; order Anostraca; family Artemiidae; genus Artemia; species Artemia sp. Qi Xiang Cuo. The sequence goes on along the minus strand of NC_142798.1, from coordinate 81,720,462 downwards.
CTCAATTTGGAACTGACTAACAGATTTGACGCCCTCAGTTCTGATGAAAACCAACCCTCGAGAAGAAATGGGAGACCTTTAAAACAGTGATGACAGAGACTACCGATGAGATCCTAGGCCGAGCAAAAATCAAACGACAGCACTGGATTACTGCTAGGACCATGTCAATAGTCAGTAAGCGAAGACAAAAGATGAGCGGCCCTAAAGAAGAAACAAAAGAGCTGCGCAGACAGGTAAAACGCTCTCTCCGTCTGGACCGCCGTTAAATGTGGGAAGATGCTACCGTGTCGTTAGAGAAAGCAGCACGCTCACATGATACCCGCAAGCTTTACCAGATCCTGAAAGAATCCTTTGGTAAGAAAGCTGCTGTCTCAGATATAGTCAAAGACAGATCAGGAAAAATCATCAGTTGTCAGAAGAAGCGCTTAGCAAGATGGAAGGATCACTTTCAGATCCTCCTAAACCCTTCCCCATCATCCGCTCCTGATGCTTTCCCACCTGCCGTTTCTAAAGAACCCTACGATGTCGAGCTGGATACACCGACCAGAGCCGAAATACTAAAAGCGATCAAGACCCTGAAGAACCACAAAGCCCCAGGTGAAGACGGCCTCCCCCCGGAAGTGTACAAACAGTGCCCTGAGGTCACTGCTGAACAGCTCCATGGCATTCTCGAAGAAGTGTGGAGGACCAATTCTTTCCCAAAAGATTGGAAGACATCAGTCATTCTCCCTTTTTATAAGAAAGGAGATAAAACCGAATGCAAAAATTACCGCAGAATCAGTCTTATAGACATTGTGGTCAAAATATTCGGGATCATACTCTTGAACCGCTTCAAAGGGGCAAGGGAGGAAAGAACCCGAGGAAATCAAACCGGCTTTCGGCCAAGTAGAGGCTATACTGATACTATCTTTGTTCTTCGCCTCATTATCCAGCAGTTTGAAAGGTAGAATCTACCTCTGATCTTGATGTTCCTGGACTTTATTGCCGCCTTCGACTCTGTCACTCGCCAGAAACTTTGGAAGATCCTAGAGAATGACGGAATGCCACTGAAGTTTGTTGAACTGATGAAGGCATACTATGACGCGTCAGTGTGCCGAGTTCGAGTCTATGGTGAAGAAACTGAAGAATTCCTGGTTGATTTCGGAGTAAAACAAGGGTGCGTCCTCTCTCCGACTCTGTTCAATTATTGCGTCGATTGGGTGCTTGAAAATGCACTGTCGTCCTATCCAGGAGTTCAGATCGGACAGAATCTTTCACTGACTGGCCTCGATTATGCGGATGATTTTGGCCTACTGTCAGACCCCGTAGAAGCTCAAAACATGCTTGACAACGTGGTGGCCTGGGCAGACCTGATCGGCTTGAAAGTCAGCACAGAGAAATCGAAATTCATGTCTATTAACCACGACACAGGACCATTCACACTAACTGTCAACCAAGTTCAGTTGGAAAAAGTCAACCGTTTTACATACTTAGGCTCCCAAATATGTATTGACGGATCTTCCGACGCTGATATCCAACAGAGAATACAGAAAGTGCAGACAGTCTTTGCCTCCCTTCGGAAACCCTTATGGAATCGCCGCGAAGTCAGTGTCCGAACGAAATTTCGAATCTACATGGCACTAGTCCACACCGTTCTCCTTTACGGATGCGAAACATGGTCGGTAAAAATACAGCATGAGAATACACTGAAGGTGTTTGAGCATACCTGTCTGCGAAGAATTCTCAGAATACAGCTGCGTGACCGTATCTCCAGCGCGGATCTACGTCGAATGTGCAATATTCAGAGAGATGTGGCGCTCACTATTAAAGAACGCCGTTTGAAATGGTTGGGCCATGTATTACGGAAGCCGGCAGAATACCTGCCTCGCCAAATACTTCTAGTCGAGCCTATTAGCTCCTGGAAGAGACGCCAAGGAGGACAGAGGAAGAACAGGTGGAGCCTGGCCAAGTCAGACCTTGAACCTATCGGGGGATGCAGAAAGCTTAGACACAGATTGTCAACTCCGTTGCACGCTTTTTCAGAGCAGCTGGCAGAAGATCGCTCAACATGGTCCAAGAAGGTCTCCAAGATCATCGATGCCGGGCGAGGTGGAAACGCCTGATTCCCGCCACAAGTACAAGTACAAGTAAGAGGGGGCAACCCTTCATATATGGAATAATTTCTGTTCGTTTTTCAAATAATGCCGGCAAGTCTGGCTCACCCTTTATGAAATATACCCCTCCCCCTTATGGAAGGCTCCTCCGTGGAAATTTAATCCAATGTAAAGTGCACATCCCCTCCCTTCAAATTCCCTCGAGACATTTCCAGCCTTGCTAATAACCCCCCTCAACCGTAAAATTGCTTGCGGACGATTCAGCCTGAATAATTTTTCTTAGTATTCTTACATTTGAATAGGAATTTCATCTCTAATCGGTTTCTTGATCATTCTGGAAATGTTCCCTTCCGTGGAAATTATTTCCCGGAAATTAGAACATGCAGAATAAGGCTCCTGGATAAATCCCCCGGATCATCTCGACATGAAAAATTTGGCAAAGAGAATGTAAAACAATTAAAATGAATTTTTTATAGTAATTCTGTCAAGTTCCCCCAGTATAACATTTCCCCTGGAATATTCACCCCCCCCCCCCAGAAATTTCCCTTCCCAAGGAAGACTCTCCTTATAGAAACCCACCCCAGGCACAGCCCCCCCCCCAAAAAAAAAATGTCGGTATACTTTCCAGTGAGGAATACTATATGTCAGGCACGTACGCAGGAATTTGTTTGGGGGGGGGGGGGGGCAAATACTTCAAACCCATTATTCTGTGAGAAAAATCAGAAAATTATGGGGAAATGAAAAAAATCGTGAGATTTCGGGGGATGGGCCCGGGCCTAGAGGCCCCCCCCCTGCGTACGTCCCTGCTATATGTAAACAATGGGCGAATGTCATATTTCACAGGCCTCTCACCACGGAATTGGGGGGGGAAGTCATTTTACACCTAAAGATATAATTATTTGATCTTTCAACTATAATGAACAAAATGGCTATCTCATATTTTTGATCAGATAATTTGAGGGAAAAATGGGCGTGGGAGGGGAGCTAGTTGTCCTCCAATCTTTTTGGTCACTTAAAAAGGACACTAGAACTTTCAATTTCCGTCTGAATGCGCCCTCTCCCAATCTTCTACGATTATTATTTCGATACAATCACCCCTGAGAAAAAAAAAGTAAAATAAACATGCATCCCTGATCTTTCTTCTGGCTAAATAGCCAAATTCCTCAATTTTGCAGATAGGAGCTTGAAATTTCAACCGTAAGGTTCTCTGGTACGCTGATTATGAATTATTTCCCGGAAATCAAAACACGCAGAAAAAAAAACCCTGGATAATTCCCCTGGATCATCTCCACATGAAAAAATTTGCAAAGATAATGTAAGATAATTGAAAAGAATTTCGTATAGCAATTCTGTCAAATACCCCCAGTGTAGCATTTCCCCTGGAATATTCACCACCCAGAAATTTATCTCCCTAAGGAAGATTTTCCCTATAGAAATCCACCCCATGCACAGCCCCCCTCCCCCAAAAAAATGTCTGTATACTTCCCAATAACAAATACTATACGTAAGCAATGGGCGAAGGTCATAACTTACAGGCCTCTTCCCACGGACCGTGAGGGGTCATTTTACACCCAAATACATAATTATTTGACATTTCAACTATACTAAACAAAATGGATACCTCAAAATTTTGATCAGATAATTTTGGAGAAAAATAGACGTGGGAGGGGGCTCAGTTGCCCTCCAATCTTTTTGGTCACTTAGAAAGAGTACTAGAACTTTGCTTACAAATAGAAATTTGCTTTTAATTAATTTCCTTTTAAATGCACCCTCTCCCGATCTTCTAAGACCATTATTTCGATACAATCACCCCAGGGCAAAAAAAAAAGAAACACGCATCCGTGATCTGTCTAACGGGTAAAATTAGCAAAATTCCACATTTTTGCAGATAAGAGTTTGAAACTTCTACAGTAAGATTCTCTGGTGTGCTGAATCTGATGCTGTGATTTTCATTGATTCCTTTAATTTTAAGGGGTGTTTCCACCTATTTCAAAAATCAGGCAAATTTTCTCAGGCTCGTAACTTTTGATGGACAACACTAAACTTGATACATCTTATTTACAAATATAACCTGATTCCAAATATATTATGTATATTATATACATAATATATATGCTGATTCCAAAGAATCAGCATAATGAGATGATTCTTTTGATGTATTTCCGTTGTATAGTTTCGACTACTTTTGAGCCGAGGCGCTCCTTACTTACAGTTCGTTTCCACGAACTGTTGGACTGTTCAAGACACATATAGTTTTCAGTAAAGCGCTAATGGCGCAGTAGGCTTTTAACTTAGAACTTTCAATTTCCAATCAAATGAACATCTTCCAAAGTCTCTACGACCATCCTTTCCATATCTTGAGGCGTTATTATATAATACCTGGACTATTTTGAAGAAAATGGCTATCTCAAAATTTCGATAGGACGCATTTGGGAAAAAGAAGGTGCGGGAGGTGGGGACTAATTGCCCTCTGATCACTTTTGACTCTCAAATATACAGCTTGTAAACAATTTGTAAATTGCATAATTTACAACCCTTGCCTCTGAGCATTGGGGAGTAAGACATCTCGGGGGGGGCTTAGATGTTGAAGTTTTTGACTAGTTTGAAGAAAATCAGTGTTATTAAATTTTGAGTATTTATAGAAGTGGGCAAATAAAAAGGGAAAAGAGGGGGGGATAGCCGGTTGCCCTCTAATCCTCTTCGACATCCCTTCAACATTACTAGAAAGTTTCAACCAAGTACCCTCAGCCTATTCTTAGACATTGCTGATATTCTCTTTCCCTACCAGCAAGGACAATGTGTGCTTTGCCTGTGTTTGGCATTCCTCTAACTCTAAACATTTCCTTAGAGCTTCGTCACAATATTCTAAGTTTTTTTGAAGATCCAGGATCAAACATGCCCGCTTTTCTTGATAAGAGACATTATATGTTAACAACGGGAAACTTGCATAAATTACAGCCCTTGCACAGGGGCGGAGGGTTTGTCAAACTTTGAGGTAGAGTCTTTTGGCCTTTGGACTATTTTGAACAAAATGACTATCTAAAAATTTTTGTATGTAATATTTGTGGAAAATACCCCTCCAAAGTTTATTCAGCCATCCCTTCCATAGAAACCTTATATATCAACAATGGGCAACTAGTATAACTTACAGCCCTTGTCCGGGGGTGGGAAGGGAGGTCATCAACCTCGTAGGCATATTGTATTACCAATGGACTATTTTGAATAAAGTAAATTTTTCAAAATTATGATCGGGACCATTTGGGGAAAAAAAGTGTATAGGGGGGGGGGCTGTTTGCCCTCCAAACACTTTAGACTCTTAAAAAGAGAACTAGAACTGTCGAGTTCCAATCAAATGAGCTTCGTCCAATGTTATACGACCAACCCTTCCACCAAACCTTTGTGTGTTAACACTGGGAAACTTGCATAACTGACAGCCCTTGCCCCGGGGCTTTGGGAAGTTTTGTCAACCCCGGAGGCATAGTTATTTTACCTTTGGATATTTTGAACAAAACGGCTATCTCAAATTTTGATCAGATGCATTTGGGAAAAACAGGGCTGGGGCTGTTATTTGCACTCTGATAACTTTTGACTCTTAAAAGGGGCACTAGAACTTCTGATTTCAAATCGAATGAGCCCCTCTGAAGTTAATACGACCACTCCGTCCATATGAAGAACCTCTGGGGAAAAAACAAAAGTAAATAAATTAATAAATAAACCATATAACATTGAAGCCTTATGGCTCTTTACTACAGGCAACGCTATAGCGTTGCCTCGAATTCAGGTTTATAACGTCTCGAAAAACAGACAAACCCCCTGATAAAGATCCTGTTGTTATATACCGAGTGTGTACTAGATAAGTGTAGTTTCTCTTAGAATAAGATTTTAGGTATGCCTGTTTATGTAGTCTTCACTTTAATGTTAAGGAGTAAGTCGTGGAGATACTGATTTTAATTCATTTAGGTTTTTGTAGTCTAGCTGCTACCCTATGGCTCTTTCTAGTAAATTTATGTCTATTTATAGAATGTCTCGTTCAGTGGTTGTGACTTTGCTAGCAGCAATGGCAATTATATTTCAAGTTACTGACGGATCGAGTAGTGATGTAAGTAAATGAATTTCTTTTTATTTTCAGGAACATCAATAGAGGGTGGGAGCAGGGCTTAAGTTACCCCGTGAGGCCCCCCCCCCCCGCCTAATATTTTTTTTATTTCTTTGAAAAAATAACGTCTTTGTTTTTTATTTTTTTAATTGATAAAACAGGAAATTATCCTCTCCCCTTAGACTTTGAAAAATAGGTTTTTCCTTATTCCTTATATTTCCTTGAATTCACGTCCCTTTGATGTCTTGACCTCGCTTTGGACTTACACATATTGTCTTGATAGATGCTTTTTGGCTACATAAATTTTCATCTAACATAACTGTCAAACTTATTACTTTCCGTTTATTTGTTCAGAATGTAATACGGGTCGCCGAAAAATAATTTAGATTCTGATGGTTCCAACATTATCTTGATATTACTGCAGATGGTGATACAGTTCCTTGTCTCAAGCAGATTTACCTACAACGGTCATTCTTGGTAATAACGTAGCTTAAGAATGTTATTAGTTGGAGATCAATGGGGATCTTTTTTTTTTTTAAGCAGATATTAGTGCATGTTTCCTTGGTGCACTTTTGGGTCCATGATAATAACAGACGCTAAAAAGGCCTAGATCCAGGGCCGGATTTAAAGCTTTGAAACTTCTAGGCCCAGGCGTTTTGCCACTCCCTTTTCGCGAGATTTTCAGGGATATCCTCGGAAATTTAGAGATAGCAGAAGCACCGAACAGAATGCAAGTGATGAGCCAAAAGTATTAAAACAGAGAGGTGATGCCGAACTCTCAACTGCCATTCTTGGGAGACATCTGAAAGGAGGAATTCCTTTGTTGTTTTAAAACACTTTTCTGTGAATAGGTAGCGCGGGGGTAAAGTGCATCTGGCACTTTGACGATAAGTCACACCAGCCCAGTTTTTGTTAAGAAAAAATCACTCAGTGATAATTTATTGCGCCCCTTTGCATTGTGCGCCCCTAGGCCCGGCCCTAGTGGGACTATTGGTAAATACTTGCCTGCGTACATTGCTGTTTCCTCTGCTACCCACCCTGATTTTGGACCAGCATTTAATACCAATAAAAGGAACACAGACTCTCCTCTTCTCACGTCCCTCGATGCAAGACTTAAAAAGAAATAAATAGCACTAATACCAATGATTATAAATAAGAAGAAGAATAACTAAATACAAGTAGATATTAAATATCACCACGAAGATAATTTTTTTTTTTTTTTTTTTGAAGGAGCCATGAGACCCACATGGTCACATCTGCTGTTGAATTCATTCATTTTTGTAGCACACGTAAAGGAAAATTCCAACTAGCTTCTGTCAGGAGGGGGGGGGGGTACTTGAATTTTTGATGAAGATTACGTGTTCAAATTGGGAATCGCTAATATTAGTGATGACATTCTTTTAAATGATGGTGTACAGGCAGGCCTGCAAAAAATTGAAACAAATAAGTAGTATATGATAGTATATAAAGTGGTGACATTGATTTAAATGATGATTTGTGTTGTCAACTTTGACTTTAAGTTCTGTACCATGCTGCGAGGCCGTACCCAGGATTTTTTTCAGAGGGGGTTTTACTCAAAGATTTTTTTTCGGGGGTGGGGGGGGGCTACACACAAAAAAAAACTCAAAAAACGCATCCAAAATTGGTTTAAATCCATTTTTGTTACGTTTTTACGAGTCAAAAAAACATTTCGGATGGGGTTCAAACCCCCCTAATCCCCCTCTGGGTAATGCCTTGCCATGTGGTGAGTTTAACCTCTGTAAATATGCTTTGAAAGTAGATTGCCAAATTGTGGAACAATATCGAAGGCGAGGCTTAATAAGATGAAATAAAAAAAAAACCTTCTTAGACTGAAAATAAGGAGCAGCATTAAAACTTAAAATGGATAGAAAAAATTTTCGTACAACCAAGGGGATGCCCCTTCCTCTATCCTCGCTCTTTACACTAAAATCTTGAAAATACATTTCATGTAAATTCAACGGCGCCCTTATGTTTGAGCAGCCTTTCTTAAAGAATTTTGGCGAAAAGCCAAACCTTAGCGTAAAGGGTGAAGGTTGAAGAATGGGCAGCCTCCCTCATGTACGGAATAATTTCTGTTCCTTTTAAATTTTAATGTTGCTTCTTACTTTTAGTTGAAAAAACTTGTTTTTTTACTTAATATGTAGCCGTCTTTCAGATCATACCGGAAAATTCCCCCGCCCCCTTTTAAAAATCTCCACTGGAATATTCTCCTCGGAAACTTTCCTGCCAGGGAATATTCTCCCTAGGGAAAATTCCTCCACCCTAAAAATCAGCCTGAAAATTTTCTATAGGTTTCCCAATAACAAATACTATATGTGAACAATGGAAAAATTGTGAAACTTATAGCCCTTTCCCCTGGGACTATGAAGGGTCATGCCATCACAAAAGGCAAAGTTATTGGAACTTTCAAATATAATAAATCAAATGGCGACATAAAAATTTTGATCAAATATCTTTGGGGGTGGATAAAATAGACGAGAGTGGGTGGCTAGTTGCGCTCCAATCTTTTTGGTCACTGAAAAAAGGCACTAGAACTTTTGATTTACGATCAAATGAGTCCTCTCTCGATCTTTTGGGATTAATGGCTCGATACGATCACCCTGGGAATAAAAAAAAAAAGAAACACGCATTCGATGATATTTCTTCTGGCAGAAAGAAATGTAAAATTCCAGATTTTTGTATATAGGATCTTGAAACCTCTACATAAGGATTCTCTGATAGACTGAGTCTGATGGTGGAATTTTTATTAAGATTCTTGACTTTTTCGGGGTGTTTCTCTCCCTCCCTTTTGAAAATCAGGTAATTTTTCCCAGGCTCGTGCGTTTTGATGAGTCCCAGCTTTTGAAGAGTAACATTAAACTTAATAAACAAAAGATTAGGCTTAATTTATGGCAGTTTTACGCTGGAAAAATTATCTGACTTAATTTCTTCTCATCTTTGGTATAATGCAGCTACTTTTCCTTGCGAAAATTCTTTTGTGGAAGAATTTTTTAAAACTACTAAAGAAAAAGATACACCCCTGCATCCTATGTGAAAAATTGATTTTCTTTTTGTGCTAAGTATGGGCAGGGACACTGTTAAAGGGGAAGAGGGCCTCCCCACACCAAATTTCCAAGGTGTTGAGGCATATCACCGAGATTTTGGAATTTAGTTTATGTTTTTAGCTTAATTAATCAAAAACTTTTTGTGTAAAATAAATTTTTCAAAAAAAAAAGCAAAGAACTCCATTAAACTAAAAATTAACACAAATAGAATGAAATGATCTACCAAGCATACAACTACTTCAAATGAGTATCAATAAATAAACGAAACCCAAAACAAACAGAAATGAAAATAAGGCAAACTCAAAACCAGCAGCAATTAATCTGAATAGGGTTCTAAACCCTATGCTTTCTAAAAGCCACAATATAATTTGTACTTTACTGAGAAAAATTCAAACGAATTACTGAAAAAAATCTGCATTGTCAGTTTAATATACATATGCTGATATTTCTTCCCTGAAACCTTAATTAATTTTTATTTTCTTAAAGTTATTAAGTGAAAACATTAAAAAAAAATTTCTTCAGTAAAGTAGGCCTACAAATTATAAAGGGCACTAGCCACTCCAATTTACAATCAAATGAGCCCTTTTTGAAGTTTCTACGACAACTCCTTCGATACGAAGTGCCCTGGTCTAAGACCAGAAATAAATAATACATTGTGCCAACATCGGTCTTTTCTTTACTTAGGCAGCGCGGTTGCGCTGCCAATGATTTAGCTTATGTGTCCACGATTGTCGGTACAGTGGCTGATTTTGTTGGCACATTCTTTATATCCCCCATCCAAACTCAAACCTCAAGCTGCGTTCATGAGGATGGGGGACTGTTATTCTCGTAAATGGGATTTTCTGTAATGGTTACTCTAATGGTGTAGTTTTCATTTTGATCAGACCCCAATTTGTAGTTTTTCGGACTGTTTATTGATGTCCAACAAGTTTGTTTTCAAAATCACCTTTAATCATTGATATTAATAGAAATAATAGTTATCACTTCTGAATCAGGTTCAAATTGGAATTTCTCCTTGATTGACAGTTTTTTGTTTTTTTTTAATACATGTTAAAGTTTTCAGTTGCTACGGGTTCGAGTTGCTCCCTCACTAGTTTGTCCCTAGGAGACCAACCATGATTCCTATCATTATAGAATGATTATTTCAGGTAGTGTTGATTGTTTGTAAGTCAAACTTTTACTATTATTAGAGCTGAGTCAGGAGAAGTCTTCTTGAAATGCAGAAGAATATTCTTTTTTATTGTCTAATTTATTATTTTGTCTTATAGATAAATGCTTATATAAACATAATCATTGCTAAATATTTGCAGATAAAACTTCTCATAAGCATATTTATTGCCTGGAGGGAATGTTGTTTGATTAACAATCGAATTTAACAAAAGTTTATGTACCTATACCAAAAAATTTACCTCTGAACTAAAGAAAAAGAAGTACCTATATAAAAATTAATTTAAAAAGACTTTTTTCCACAAAATATGTTTTTCAAAGAAAAGTAAAGAGCTCTATTAAGCCAAAAATGAGCATATATAAAGTCAAATAATCTTCCAAGTTTAAAAATAACTAAATAAAAAGCTTAAAACTTGCTCCTAACGCAAGTTTATGGGATCAACCTATTTTGCGCCCCCCCCTAAAAAAATTATGGATCCGCCCCTGGTAGGATGTCCCAAAAAACGAAAATTTCCAGTTATTACAAATTATGATTCTTTATTTCGACAAGGGCTTACAACAATTTAAGATCCTTCAAAAGAAAACCAAAAGTTCGAAGCTTTATAGAAACAGTTAGTTAGAAATTGGACTTGCTTTAATAATTAAATATCTTTGGAAAGACATCAGTATGAAAAGACAGCATAGTGTCTCAAATTGTCTGCGATTAGAAGACAAGCGATAATGAGAATCCATATAAAAGCCTGCCGTGTACTGAGTGCCGGGGCCCGGTGTCGAAGCCACCGGTCTCCCGGTACTATATATATTTACATTTATATATATATCTATATGTATATATATATATATATATATATATATATATATATATATATATATATATATATATATATATATATATATATATATATATATATATATATATATATATATATATATATATAAAACATTTTCTACTACCTTAAAGAAATAAAAAAATATTTTTTCATAGTTGCAGTTTGAAAAAAATTTTCTGTAGCTTCAGAAAAAAACTAAAGAAAACAAAACCAAGCTTTCTGTAAGACAACAAAATGTGATTAGCTTACAGGAACACGTCACAGATATAAATCAACAAAATCAAAGCACACGTACGACCTTAGAACTATAGAAAAACAATTTCTTCCTTTTCTCTCTGAAGACCCTTACGTATTTCTTGCAAACCTGAAATCTGTTGTTTCTTCTCCATTTCTAATCTTTTTTCTAGTGCACTCTGAATGAACTCTATAGTAAGAAGTCTTCTAAAGTTACCGCGGAAACAAAATTGTTTGGTTTCTCTTTGGAAGAGGCATATAATCAATAGTCAAAGACGCATTAAAATATAAATGTATTACATGAATAGATACCATATAATCCAAAAAAAAAGCACTGTAACTGAACTCGCAGACCTTCGGTAAGACTGGGTCAGTTGAGAAAAAGCGATAACCAGAAAGAAATGAAGATTAAAATCTTCCAATTTAAACAGTTCTTACCCATGCATAAACAAAAACAAAAAAAAAAATTCTCGGAACATTGCCGCTTTTCTTAAAGTTAAATCTATTTTTTAGTCAGTTTTTTTTTATTATATAAATTTTTTTATGAAATCAATATTATGGGTTGACCATGATTATTACTACGGATAAGAAATAAATCACTTTATTTTTCCTTCGGAAGAACCCTCGGCATAACAGTTCAAAAAGCTACTAAGAAACATAATTAAGCCCTTTGTTCAGTTTTCTATAGTTGCCACGGTAACAAAACTGTTTGGCTTCTTTTTTTCTCTTTTTTTAGTAAGTGCTTAATCAATAGTAGAACACACATTTTGACTATAGAAGCTCAACGTTGAAAGCTAATGAGAAGCTGAAATTACCTTACATAAGATGTTAAGCCTATTTACTATTAAATAGAAAAACAAGCTTTATCAACTGAAAGTAAGGAGCAGCATTATAATTTACAACAACAAAAAATTATTCGGTAAATAAGGAGAATGACCTCTCATCGGCTCCTTACTCTTTACGCCAAATTTTTACTTCTTGTCTAAATTCCTTAAAAACAACTGCTGAAACACAATGGCCGGTTTGGTAAAAGAAGCTTCTTTAAAGCAATAAACAATATTAGCGTAACAAGCAAAGGATCAAGGAGAGGGCAGCCCTCCTCGTGTATAAAATAATCTCTGTTAGTTTTAAATTTTATGGTTGACCCTTACTATCATTTGAAAATAACTAGTTTTTCTATTGATTTTCTGATCGCATTTAATTCATGCCGGGAAATCCCTTTACTCCTTCGTGGAAACCTCACCCAGAAAATTACCCATCCCTAAAAAAAATTCCTTTCATGAAAAATTCCCAAACGGAAAATCTCTTGCGTGTAAAATCCCCCTGCCCCTGTTGGAAAATTCCTCCTGAACAATTTGCTTCTCACTCAAAATTCCCCAGGAAAATCTCCCCCGGACAATTCCTCCTGGAAAATTCCCTTCAGGAAGCATCCTCCCCATGGAAAGTTTTCCCTGTGGAGAATCCTCCTGGTGTACCCCCCCCCCCCACAAAAAAAAACATAAATTTCCTAATTACAAATACTATATATAAACACTGTACAAACTGCATAGCTTACAGGTCTTTCCCCATTTTGCTGAGAGAGGTCATATCATCCTCAAAGGTGTGTTATTGGCCCTTTCAACCATGCTGAACCATATAGCTAACTCAACATTTGATCGGATCTCTTAAAAATAGGTTATGGAAGGGCGCCCTTCTATATTTTTGTCACTGAAAAAGGACGCTAGAACTTTTAATTTTGGTTTTTATCAGCCATTAGTTTGACACGATTACCCTTGAGAAAAAAAAATATAAAAAAGACAACTTTTTTTTAACTGACATTAAGAAGCAAAATTAAGGCTTCGAACGAACAGAAATTATTCCATATTTGAAGGGAATCCCCCCCCCCCGCGATACCTCGCTGTTCAAACTAAGGTTTTTGAGTACTTTCAAAAAGCTTCTTATTCTAATTAAACGGGCCTTGGGTTTCAGGAGTCTTTCCTCAGGAATGGTGACAAAAAATCCTACTTTAGCACAAAGAGCAGGGAGTAGACGAGGGGGCGTCCTCCCTCATATAGAGAATTATATCTATTCGGCTCAAATTTTAGTACTGCTCCTTACTTTCAGTGAATAAAACTTGATTTTTTTTTTCTGATCGTTTTTCGAATAATGCCGGGAAATTTACGTTCCCCCGAAAACTTTCCCACGAATATTCCTTTCATGGAAATTTCTTTTCCCTTTAAAATCCCCTCCCCCCCCCCCCCAAAAAAAAAAAATAATCGGCCTGTAAAATTCTCCTGAGCCTTCTTTCATTTGAAAAAAAGAATTGTTTTTATTTAATTCCTGATTACTTTCCAAATCATGCCAGAAACCCCTCTTCCATGAAAATTTTCAGAGGACCGGCCCCCCCCCTCTTGTGAAAAGTTTCTTCCGCGGAAAACTTGACGAGTGGAAATTTTTCCCGTAAAAAATTTAAAGCCCTACCTTTTTGCAAACAGGAACTTGAAACCTCTAAAGTCGGTTCTCTGATACGCTAAATCTGATGGCGGGATTTTCATGGATTCTTTGATTATTTATGGGTGTTTCCCCTCTTTTTCAAAAACTAGACATATTTTCTAAGGCTCATAGCTTTCGATGGGTAGCATGGAACTTAATGAATTTTATGTATTTGGGATCAGCATTAAAATTAGATTCTTTTTATGTATTTATTGTAATTAAATTCTGTTATTAGAGTTTCGGTTACTGTTGAGCCGAGTCACTCATTACTTACAGTTCATTACCATGAACTGTTTGAAAAAAAAGACATATCCGTGATCTTTCTTCTGGAAAAAAATTATAAAATTCCTCTTTTTTGTATATAGGAGCTTGAAACCTCTACAGTTGAGTCTTCTGATAAGTTGAGTCTGATACTGTGATTTCCATTGAGATTGCTGGATCTTTTGGGGTTGTTTTCCCGTGAATCGATAATCAGGCCAATTTTCTCAGGCTCATAGCTTTTATTGGGTAAAATTAAACTTAACAAATTTTATATATTTATAATCAGCATGAAAAATAACAATTTTGAGGTATTAATTGTTATTAAAATTTATTCTTTTTTTAGAGTGTCAGCTACTATTAGCCCTTGTCGCTTCTTTGTTACAGGTCGTTATCACGAACTGTTTGATGAATGTAAAAGTGAAGTGTCAAACTAACAGAAATTACAATTTAACAATAAAGTCATAGTTAATGTGGACATAGGTTACTCATAATTGGGCCCCTCCTCTAATGCAATGAATGTTATTTGAGATTTACTGAATCCATAGAATGCTCTTGAACAGTTTTCCTTTTCTAACTACAATATTAAAAATCAATTACTGGAAATTAAATACGATTAAACAGCCCTACTTATAGCCCATCAATTATATAGACTAGAAATCTTCGGATGATTTAGATTTCTATAATGTGTAATGTTTCTATTTTCCCGTCAGTGTAAAGGGAGACAAAGGGTGCACTGACCAAACATCTCCACTTTCGTCTTTTTAATAAAATGAATTAAAAATATAATAATGAAGCTTGTTTCAACAATGTCTATCATTTTTAAATAATATTTTAGTAAAATAAAAAGGGGGAGCAAGAAGAATTAGATCAGTAAATAATTTCTTAGACCACACTGCTTTGGGCCGAAATATTCGGAGTGTGTTTGTTTAATTAAGTGTTTATATTATTGTATTTATTCACTGCTTTATCAAGATTAAAACCCGTTTTTTTGGGCCCTTTCAGATTTGAAATATACATCTTTCTATAAAAAAAAACAAGATGAAATAAAAAATCAGGAAAGTAGTGGGGTTTAAGACCCAATTTTTGTATTTAATTACACCAAAGTTTGCCACTTTTTGGATCGATGTCTTTTATTTTAACAAATTAGTTTTATTTAGTCTAGTAAAAACACAAAGTAGTTTACGAATCTAATTGTTTGTAGTGAAGCATCTGAAAGAAAAAAGCTGTAGCTTAGGAAATAAACCTTTTTATTCCATTTGGAAAGGCCCGTGATCGCTTTTAATAAGCCTTTCTTTGAACCAAGAATTTGATTATTTTCTCCCCTCCGTGTCATTTCCCACAACTAACTTGATGGATTTTTCTAGCGACATCATAGAGATGCTACTTACGAGACAGTCCCACCGTGGCCATTCCCAAATCAACCTCGTTATTCGGCGCAGAGGAGTGGAGCACTGCCTTGGAGCCTGGATCAAAATTCTCCTGGTAATATATGGCTTGATTAGGCCAATGGGAGGCCATTAGGTTACACTTGGGAAAAGTTATGATGATCATCTGTCGTGTTTTCTTGTAACAATCGATAAGGGATAGGCAGTGTTATTACGACTTTGGGATGGCAGATATTCGAGTACGAATTTATAGAATATTGATCTGACGAGGTTCTTTGGGTGTATTTTTCATTCGTTTGAAAAAATACTGCTCCTGGGGAGGCATTTTTATTTTCAAAGCCTCGCTATGTGGAAATAAACTCTACCGTAAAGACAAAGAGAGCTCCCTAGTATTTAAATTATGCTATTTTGATATCCTTGGTACTTTCAAAAGCAGTTTTGATTTCAACAAATATGCCAAGAGCATCCTCATAATCAACTGGGGTAACTTGCCAATTTTCAACGGTAATTACCAAAGAGAGGCAAAATTTATTTTGGTTTATTAAAATTCTTAAGAAATTTCAAAGACAATCGACCCTACTCCCTCTAAAACATTACTTAGCTTAATTTCACTTGCCCTTTCTAATCAAGCCAGACAAATTGGCAAAATAAATTTGGAAAAATTAGTAGAAAATTGATTTCCCTAGCTAGGCCATATCTTAAGGATGAAGGATTGCATATTGGCATAGATTTTTATTTTTGGCTATCTATTTGGGGGCTAAATGAAAAGTGTTCTTGAATGGAGTAGGAAGAGGTCAATAGAATTGACTTAAAGAAAACTGGAGCATCGGGGTAAAGACTGAAGCTTTAAATAGGTTGGAGCGGAGGAGGATCATGCGCAGCTGTGTTGGCCTCAGGCAGTTTGGTGTTACAGAAAGCTGGTAGAAGCAATTTAAAATCTGAGGTACTCGAATTTTATTTCGCAATCTATGCTGACGTGAATTACTATTGATATTATTTTAAAAACATTTTTGTAAGAACAATAATTTTCTTAGCTTGAAGAATCCAGAATAAGATACAGAAGCCACGTGCCCTGTTTATGATAGATCTGAAAATACTTTTACTATATTCTACTATATCTAAGTCTTTGAGTCCATGAACTTAAAAAGAAGCATATCAGCCATAATATTAGAAAAAAAATACTTTTAAAGTAACAAACCTTGTAATTTCATTGTGACTAAATAACTATGAATACGGACAAACCACCTTCTATTTTTCCAGAGAATCCATGTGACTCAGTCTCATGCCCTAGAGGAAGAGAGTGTGCTGTGACAGACACTGGTGCAACTGAATGCATTTGTTTGCAAAAGTGTCCAAAGAAGCATCATCTGGTGTGTGGCACAGATGGTGTTCTGTACTCATCCCACTGTGAGCTTCATAGGAAAGCATGCCTAATGGATAAAGCTGTTGGAGTGGATAACTCGTTCAGATGTCTGAGACCGCCGGTTTATAAGCAATTTGAAGAGTCACTGAAATATGGTAATATTCTTTTGATATTATTATTATTGAAGCTAAGAAATTAAAAAAAAGTAAATAAAACTAATGTCTTATGAAAATATTACGAATAAATTTTGAATTGACAAGTACAAAAACATTGTTTTAATTTTTATTTCATTTTCTCTTGTATAGATGGCATAAGAACGTTGTTTTTTCCATTAGTTGTCATTTCTCTGTTTGGTGAACCCTGTTTATATTTTCTGCTGATTTGAAGCGTATACTTCATATTCTTTAAATGTAGGTGTTTTATTTGAAGCAGGCTTTTTTCCGACATTTTCCGTGGATCCACTGTGGTTGCATTTCTGTGAGTGAAAAATTCATTGGCTTGACATTTACAGAGCATAAGGCTAATGTTACAAGATGGTTAATTTTCATGATTTAAAAATTCGTAAATGCTGATGAGATGAGGTCATTATATCTGCTGGCGAAAGTACCCAGTGAGCCATGACCTAGTTTATGACGCTGATGGTGTTTTGTATTTACCAAAGTATAATCACCTACGGAACAAGTACTGACAAAACTCTCCAAAAGTGACCCCGCGTACCTCAGCACCTCTAGACGCAAAGTACTGTACTACTTAATCGCTCCGAGCCAATAAATAATGCTAGAGCGTGATTCAGGCGACGAGTGACCGGGATGAATTGTGTAACTACGGGTTTTAGTTGCCAGATTCGCATAGGTATACAAAGGGTCACTTTTTTTGTGTGGAGAGGATAGGTTTTGTCAGTACTTGTTCCGTAGGTGATTATACTTTGGTATTTACTGAGCTTCATAAGACAAAAGCAATTTTTTCCGTGTTCAGGTCTGATTCTTTGAATCTAAAGTTGGGCAGCAGAATATTATTTTTTGTACCAATGAATATAAAAGTATTTAAAAAAGGGGATGCTCATTGCTAATTTTGGTGCTCATGAAAATCCCTCAAGTAATTCAGATCATGGGCGTAGGGAGGGGGGGGGAAGGGGGCAGCTGCCCCCCTAGACCTTCAAATTTACATTAGATAAGGCTGAAAAAGCGGATGGTTTGGAAAAAGCAGTTGATAAAACTCCATTACACTATCGACTGCCCCCCCCTAGACAATATGCTGCCTAATGCTGCCTACCCCCATGATGCAGATGCTATGATAGTTCCTCCATCTATATAGGGTACAAGTGGGATTATTAGCTGCTAAAACAATTGTGCTAAAAAGCAGAGTCCTACAATATATTTAAAAGAAAATAGACCACCCTTGATACATTCCCCAACATCCTCCAAAAATGAAGGAACTCCAAATATAAAGGTCCTACGCTACCTTCACTTATAAAGGGTACTAAATCATTATTTGTTAAATATCGTTCTGCTTGGAGCCCTTCAAGACATTAGTATTAGTGGAAGAAAGCTGGTAGCGAATCTTTATTTACGCACTAATACCCCCTCCCCCCTATAACCAAAAATGTGAAACCTATATATATCCATAGTTGAACTTTCCGAGGGAAAAGAAGAAGACAGTCTCCTAGAATCCTCACCCCCTCAGAGCTAATCTTACAAAATTGTCAAATATGAAAAATTTTTGAACTGATACGGTTTCCAAGGAACACAATGAGCTTCTTTTTTTTAAAGAAATACTATCCTGCCATCTATTTTTTGAATTTAACACTAGAACTGTCAAGCTGCTAACCCGATTTTACTTCCTAGGAATCCCCCTTCCCCATATGGGAACCAAAGAGTCAATTTCAGTGAGAACCAAAAAGTAAATATATTGTGTAAATATATTTTTTCTAAATTTTAGAACCTTTCAAAACATTTTGCTATCACGAACAATAGGTGTGGTATTTTGCAACTTGTATTTGTCTTCACTTGTAAACTCATTGATCAATATGATCAAACTCATTGATCATGATCAATATTTACTCAATAGTTTGTTGTTATAGATGATCTTATAATTAGTTAGTCAATTAGTTAGTCAATTAGTCAATTAGTCAATTTAGTTAGCATAATTAGTTAGACAATTAGTTAGTCAGCATAGAGAAGAGAGGGCTTAGGAGGAATAGCAGCTACCAGAATTTTAGGGTCTGTAGCATTTTGCTTAACAATAAAACCTGTTACTGCTTGATAGTACGCCCTTAGTAATCGGCTGACTCTTATATTGCTGTTAAGCACCTTAACCCAAATGTCTATCTTATATTGGTTGTTCTTGTAACCTTCTGACAATTTTTTTTGTTCTGCAACATAAAATAGGGGAAACCACAAATTAATTGAGCTTGAATGTTTTAACTATTTAAAATTGATCCTAGGAGAGATAAATATCGTTTTAATAAGTCTTTTTCCAGGTTTTTACGAGAATTGATTCCATAAAATCAGACAAAAAGTCAAAGCTTTTCGTAAAGAGTGAGGTGTTGCGGAAGAGGCAATCCCCCTCATATACGTAATAATTTCTTTTTGTTTTAAGTTTTAGTGGTATCCTTACTTTCAGTTGAAAAACTTGTTTTTCTTATTTAACTTCTGATCGTTTTTCAAATAATGCCAGTAAATCTGGTGTCTACTCTATGAAAAAGTACCTCTCCCCACAAAAATCCCCCCATGGAAAGTTCCTTAAACGTAAAATACCCTCTCTCCCACCATGAAATTTCACTCAGGACAATTCCATTATCACTAAAAATTCCCGCCGGAAAATTTCTTGCGGACAATTCCGCCTAAAAAGCTATTCTTAGCACAGTTTCTTTGAAAAAAAAACATAATTTCTGATTTTTTTTCAGATCCTGTCGTGAATCCCTTCTTTTTAAAAAGTTTTTTCCCGGAATCCCCCCCCCCCAGTGGAAAGTTGCTCCCACATAAAATTCCCCTATGAGAAATTTCTCCCGAGGAAAATCCTCCTTCCCCTGCAGATAGATCCCCTAGATAATTCCAACTAGGTGAAAATGTCCCCCGGACAATTACCCTTAATATCACTACATATAAAATTGAGTCGGCGAAGAGAAAGTAAGACAAATAAAAAGAATTCTGTAAAGGAATTCTGGCAAATTCCTCCGGTGCAAAATTTCTCCTGGAAAGTTCATCTTTCCGCAAACTCCCCCCCCCCCCTTAGAGAAACTTATCCCCTTAGAAAATCCTCCCTGGCATAAAATTTATCCTCCCCCCCCCATAAAAATGTCTGCATACTTCTCAATAACAAATACTATACGTAAAGAATGAGCAAATTTAATAACTTACAAACCTTTCCCAAGGGGCTGCAGGGGGTAGTGTTATCCCCAAAGCATAGTTATTGGAACTTTCAACTATGCTGAACCAAATAAAAATTTCTTTATTTTGACCGGACGACTTTGAGCAAAAAATCATGGGAGGGGGCCAGTCACCCTCCAAACTTTTTGGTTACATAAAAAGGTCGCTAGAACATTTAATTTCCGTCATAAACTATATCGCCTCATTTCGATAACGTACTTTAGCTTCTCTTTTCTCAGATTTGCCTTGAGAAATACCCCTCTTCTTTACAACCACGTAGAATCGCAGAGAACCAGAAATAGTTCTTTCATACTGCCAAACCTGTACCTTTTTGGTCACGTAAAATTCTGCCCCCCCCGTGCCCCCCTCCCTACGCCCATGCATACTCCACATAAATCTTTGCTAAACGCGGACTTAAAGGTACACCCATTGCTAATTTTTTCAGCCTCATTATTTCAATCTCAATCCGATCCATTATTCCGTATTTCCCCCACTCCCCAATCTTGTTAACTCTTCCTTAACTGGTGCGGCAAAGGACATGGAGATTCATCTCTAGGAAATGAAAGAAACTCATAAGTCGTAGGCTATATCCTCATAACCTCATAAGCCACCCCCAACTTGCACCGGTGAGGATAAAAAAAATCTAAGGTTACAACACAATATTACAAAATATGAAATTAATAAAAATAACGCGAAACTAAAAGTAAAAAAAACATAGCTCAAAAAATTAATTATTATGTATTATAGCGCGTGTAATTACAACACTTCACAACAAATCACGACACTTCACTATAAAGTTACCTGCTTCAGTGTGATGAATAATTACATTGCTTACCGGTGATTTATAAGAACAGAGGGTCTCATAGGTCCCATCACCTTTCCAGTAAATTTATTTTGCTTCTGGGATTGGTTTTCTAAAAAGGTATCCTGGAAAAGATTTCTTATATAGAAATTTTGTGCTTGCAAATTTTCTATTGAAATTTAGAGCTTTACAATTAAAAAACTTCACTTGCCTCTTGCAAACTGTTTAAAAATATTTGTACAATATTTATCGACAATAACATATAAACGCATAAATTAGAATTAGCCTTGCTTAAAATTAGCTGAGTAATTCCTTGGGCTTAAAGTAAGAGTTCACTTAAAGCGTTACCGGGTAGTTTCCCTTCCCTCATTTTGAGTCTATGAAATATATAAAATGTGTGCTAATGTGTATAAAAATTTCTAAGAGAAGGATGGAAACAGGATCTCTTTGTAGTCAGAGGCTGCAATCGAGGAAACTTTTACTCTTGCCCCCCCTTTATTCAAAATTTGGAATAATACCGTCCACAATGGACTTACATCCTTTACGGTTTCCTTTGGATTTCACCAAAATAGAATGACTTTAGTTTGGGCAGTCCTTTTCTTTTAATTTAATAGAAATTCGTATTGATCAGTTGCATTTAGATCCAGATGTACTCTCACAAAAACATTGTCCATTCAGGTGTCATTTACAATTCTGGTCAGTTGTGGACGGACCATAAGAGCAGGTGGTCTCAAAATTCCCCTTGGTCTCATCTCCTTTCACTGAATATGGACTTCAGGGACAGAGTTTCTAAATGGAAGCCCTGAATGAGATTCCTCGTATGAATATTCCCTGATTGTGAATTTTCATTAAAATCTGTGAACAATAAAAAAAAACACAGCATGCTGTGTAGAGTCTCCAATAAAAACCACCACACTTCAATAGAGAACATTTATCTAAAGATCAATTTTGCTTCTTACCAGTGTTTGTATAAGAGCAGGTGGTCTCAAAATTCCCCTTGGTCTCATCTCTGTTTCAGTGAATATGGATTGGGGTGTAGGCATGACCTTACTTCAGGGACTGATTTTCTAAATGGAAGTTCTGAAAAAGATCCCCTTTATGGATATTTCCTGATCGCAGATATTAATTAAAATCTGTAAAGAATACAATCAAAGAGCCTACAGTAAATTTGGGGAAAAGAAAATTAGTAAAAAATTGTAATGTCTTATGGCGCATCCATTTAAAATTAATGGCACTTCAGCAGAGAATACTTATTTATTTAATAATTAGACTTCTTACATGTCCAATATATGTATTATATTATATATAATATAATATAATATAATTATATATTATAATATATATTATATGTATAATATGTATGCATAATGTAATATATTATGTGTATAAACTTCTTATATTTATAAGAACAGATGGTCTCAAAATTCCAGTTAATCCCAGGTGTCGACCTCCTTTCAAGTGGATTGCGCCGTTGCTATGACTTTGCTTCAGGTACTGAGCTTCTAAACGGAAGTCCTGAAAGAGTTCCTTATTTAGATGAAATTTTCAATAGCATCAGAGACTCTCAAATCTTTGAAGAGTAAAATTAATCTTGAAAAATGAAAAGTGGCTTAGAAAATGACTTATTATGCATTATGGCGTGTCCAGTGGTAATCAATGACACTTGAGTAGAGAATATTTGCGTATAGAATAATCCCATTCCTCATTAGTCATCATAGAGGAACAGATGGTTTCATATTTCCAATTAGTCTCAAAGGTCTGATATTCCTTTCAATGTTAGATAAGGCCGTTGCAATGAATTTGCTTCATGGACTGATATCGCAAAAGAAAGTCCCGTAAGAAGATTTCTTATTCGTAAATTGGCAGATTACTGATTTTCAACTAGCTTCAGGAACTCTAAAATTTTTGAAAAGGTCCTCCTGTCCTATGCATACTTGTTGAAAGATCTATATAGTCTTATAACGATACTTTTAGACGTCTGCATAGCTCAAAATCAATTAGATAGCTACTGGGGCTCAAAGAAATACCTCAGCTGAAATATTCCCCGTGAGGCCTTTCCCCTTCGTCTAAGGCTCTAAACTTCATTAGATATGTAGTAAGAGTGATATGCTTCCTGGCAATAATAGAAAAAATACAATACTGAATTACTCTCGAGAAATTTTCTCTCTTCCTTCTTGATTTGAATGACTATCAAATAAAGTATGTTTCAGTCTTTAAATAAGTGCTTCCAGCAGTGAGTGCTGGGCCAACAACGTGTAATCTAAAGAAATTACATTTTGGGATGAAATTCTCAAACCCCTACTTTTTTATAATTTGGTAGACAATCGTAAAGCTACAAATGAACTATTTCTAAGGACTCACTTCATTTCGTTTCAGTTTTGCAACAGGGTAGTCAGAGCGGGAGAATATCTTTTATATATCTTCGCTCCGTTTTCAGCCACATCTTCGAAGTTTTAAGATAAGAACAGCGCAGTTATAGGATGGGGAGAAGCTACGCTGACAAAAATTCCATTACATTAATTAATGAGAAGTGTCTAGTTCATCAGATCCTTTTAGTGTTCCTTATTATAGATCATGAACAGGCATCAAGTTCAAAGAATTGTAAAGCTTTTGCGAAAGTCATATCCTTATATGGTATACTACAATATAGTGTTTAGCGCTACCTAAAAAAATTAAAATAGCGTTGTTTAAGGTAGGAAGCGAGACTAGTTGTGGGCTTGGTTGTGGAATCAGGAGTTAAACAAGGTTTTGTCCTATTGCCGTCTAAATGGTAATATACACGGCAATATTTTCGGTTTTTTTTCTTTCTTTTTCATTTATTTACTCCCCTTCGTTTTTAGGTGTTTGTAAGCGGGCAAAAATAAATTTATCTTATATTATTTGTCCTAAGCACAGTGGCAAAAGCTATGGAAGAACATGGAATCAAATGGAAACGTAAAATTTACTTATTTATGCCACTGATGATTTGTCACTGATGATGATATTGACCTCTGATGCAGATGATTTGCCACCGAAAGTATTTTTTGCTCTACCCCCTTGATTCGAATGGCTATTAAATAAAGCTTGTTTTAGCAGACCTGGAGGGTAGACCCGAAGTATAACCTTTAAATATAGGGGCTAATAAGACTTTTATTAATAGTGAGTGTCCGAGATAAAAATTTTAACAAAACGAAGGAATTTTTCTTTTGGTTTGGAGAGCTCAGTGTCCAAGAATGGGTTTAAAAATTAGTATTAGGCTAAGAAGAATAAGTGCCTAGGACTAGGAATAAATTAGAATGAAGAGGTGATATTCGATAACGATAAAATTGATCTTCACTTACCTAGGTGGTATTAGTGGCAGAGATTGTAAATACAGCGAAGGTGTAACAGGGTATTTTTTCGTAGCTGAGAAAGCTTCGGAAGAACTAGAAAATAAGTCCAGGAACTATGATTAAAACATTGGAAGCCATGGTAATAACAGTAGCCAAGTGAGGTTCTGAAGCGTTGGCATTTCAAAATTCAGAGGAAGATTTGTTAAGTATTTTCAGAGGACTGAATGTATACCGAAAGATAATCTATACAGAAAATGTGGCTTGATCTCATCTTCTAGGGTTATAATGAAAGAAAGGTTAAGATAGCTAGGCCGTGTTTTACGGAAAAGAATGGCAGACTACCAATTAATTTCTTTTTTGCCATTCATCTGGGGCCGATCAAAAAACACGTCGCCTTCAAATGGTGTGAGAAGAGGTCATAAGAATTAATTTTAAAAAATTGGAACCACATGGGACTACGAAAAGAGTGAAGTTTTGAACAGATTGGGGTGGAGGAGGAGCATACACAGCTTGGTCAACCTCGGGTGGTTTGGTACTGCAGTGACCTCTTAGTAATAATAGTAGTAGTCCGGCTTTCAGTACCCAGTTCGATGCTTCTTTGGATCTAAACTTGGGCAAGTATCTTGCTAATTCCAATGATCTTTCAAGCCAATAGATATGGGATGTAGGATTATTAATCAGCAGAAACTTGTCCCTATTTTCATCTATTGATTTATGTTTTCCTAGCATAAAAATTTTAGCGATTGAATTCCATTATTACTCTATGTACATGGAGGTACTATCATGTCTTCTGCATTACTTGGTTTCTCCAAGCACGCGAACTAGCAATGGACCTTTAAGTTTCTGGAGCACCGAAAATAGCAAGCTATCACCACGACTTTAGACCCAAAGAGACACGACCCTGGAAGAACCTATTTTAGTTTTAATGTTTGCTGACTAGCTTAATAGCATTCTTGTTATGAGAAACATGTGAGATTGTCCCTGAATTAGAAAAGTGATCGATAGAAAAGCACCGAATCGCGTCCTTCGGAATAACATAAGCATTCATCCTTGAGGTTTGAATAATAATAACTATAGCATGTTGTTATATGTTCTTTTTGTTGCATCTTTAGCGACTATGGGGTTCAGTTTTTCTTTCATTGCTGTACTTTTACCATGTGTTGTTGTAAAGGAGTTTGTTATACATCAGCCGATTAATTTCTTTAGAAGATATGGCTGCCGCTCAAACAACACCATTCACTTCGAATAAGCCTGAT
This sequence comes from Artemia sp. Qi Xiang Cuo, assembly GCF_049724085.1. Lineage (NCBI taxonomy): Eukaryota > Metazoa > Arthropoda > Branchiopoda > Anostraca > Artemiidae > Artemia > Artemia sp. Qi Xiang Cuo. The sequence goes on along the minus strand of NC_142798.1, from coordinate 81,694,759 downwards.
GTATCAGTAAATCCTTCATCAGAAAATCCGTTTGAAATTTCATCGCTACAGTCAACAGTTATGACAACTCAAGAAGATATTATAGATGCTGTAACTACGACTCCAGTCTATTGCACTCAACAAGAATATGAAATCATGAAGGTAAGGATCTTTTTCACAATTTTTTTTCACCTCTTGTTAAAGTTGAAAGAAATTTGAATATTATTCAATATTTTGTGTCATTTATACCTTATTAGCTTTTTTAAAGGCTAAATTGCCAGTATAGGATGAAAAAGGGATTTTTTTTTGTATTTTATATTTAGACTTATTTCTTTATATATATTATATTATATATTATATAATATAATATAATATATAAAATATAATATAATATATATATAATATAATATAATATAATATAAATATATTATATTATAATATAAAATATAGTATAATATATTATATTATATTATATTTTATATATATTATATATTATTTCCAGATTTTATTTCTTTAGAAGCAGAAGAAAGCATATCACTTACATACATGTACTGTTCCTCGACAATGGCTGTTAAGCTCTGGGTCAACTGCAGAGACATTATTTGGGGTAAACCTTTGAGAATGGCTCTTTCAAGTGAAAATAAACTTAAAAATATCACCAATTTCTGCTTTACATAAATGGACTTCCTAACTAAGCTACTACTCTGAAGTTTTGGGTTGGCCAGGGCCTAAATGACCCTGCTGCTAACACTATATTCAGCACTAACATTTATCACAGATCATCACAGATCGAGATCATTCATCACAGAGGTCAACCATGTCATACGCAGAGGAAAGACCGGTAATACTTGACACATGGTTATTTCTTTTAAGTACCAATGATATCGAAATAAAAAACGCGTCAAAAAATTGCTTATGCGCAGTTTTGTGCCTTTTTATGAGTCGGACAGAAATTTAGGGGGGTTTAAAGGGGGGGGGGGGCTATTTTACACTTTATTCTATTAGTTATTTACATATATTAACTGCACCCTGTACTTTATTTGACAAAATGAAAATTTAAAAAATTTGAAAATGATTATTACCATTGGAATACTTGTTTGAAATTTTGCGGCACTAAAATTTTTGCACCCGGGGCATGTGCCCGGGAACGTTTTTTGCTCCAGAATCATTTTTTGCCCCAAGAAACTTTGAAGTAATCTGTGTGAAAAGTGTTGGAACCATTCAACTCTGGAAAAGGAATTCCAATGAAAAATTGACTTTTCCACAAGTCGAATCCATGATCGTCGGTTCAGAAGTTGGGCACGTAATTTGCTGCGTTAAGCACTTTTATACTAATCATGTAAAAAGAATGATAGCATATGCACACAAATATGAAATCATTCGCATAAAAAACGTTTTTTTTTCAAAATTAGGATTATAAATGAATTTTTTCAAAGTCGTGACCTATTTAGATCGTGACTAAGCATCGCTAAATACCGAAAATTGTGTTTAACCAAGAATGGCCTAGGATTGCACGAAGCCTCCATTTAAACTGGAGGTCCCAGGGACTTCTTTCTATCCAGTTCTTTTTCGGCTTACGCTCTTCTTTGTAGACTTGAGGAAATGTCTTGGTCCGTGTCCTGCGGTGGTTCTGACACTATCTATTTTCCTGAGGCCAAAATAATCTCAATGATTTAAACAATATAAAAATTGTAACTTGGAATGTTACGTCTTTAAAAAAATAGCTATCCTATCGACATTTTGACTAATGAATTCAGACACTTCGAACTGAACTTATTAAAAGTTTCAAAAACTCATATCCTAGGGATAGGAAACGTGAAATTAGATAATATAGAATATATTTACTAACGCAGAAAGGATGGGGTACATAGACAGGGAGTAAGGCTGATGATGAATAAGGAAACAACAAAGTCCTGTTTAGCTTGGGAAGGTATTTATAATAGAATGCTTATAGCTCATTTAATGACTAAAAAGTGCAGGGTATCAGTCATAGTAGTATATGACCCTGTACAACTGACTAACAGAGATAGTAGTGACTTAGATGAATTTTACCTACAGTTACAGGAACGAATAGACAGGGTCCGAAGTAGAAATATAGTGATTTATTAAAAGACTTTAACGCCCAGATCGATAAGGTAAAGGTGAAGAATTCGGCATTGGACTTTACAGTCCCTACCAGCGGTGCTGATCTCCGTTTCTTGGCCTTTCAGCCAGGAGGTGCAGTGGGGGGGTTGGGGGCCAATCATCCTGTGCTTTCGCACACTTTTCCTGTTTACCTTCCCCAGTTTCTTCAGGTACCCATTTAGAGCTGGGTCGACTCTGGCTGAGCTTACAGAGTCACGCCAATGACCCCCGTCCCAAACCAAATAATTGGATACACTAAGATTCGAACCCTCGCCCTGTCGGACAAAAAATCCAAAATCCAGCGCACCTATCCACCCGGCTAGGACGGCCTGATCAGCCTGATTGGCCACTCGGCTACCCAGATCGGTAGAAATAGGGATAAATGGTATTCTAGCCTAGGTAAAGTTGGTGTAGGAAAAAAATAGCAATGGCTACAAACTGCTTCAATTTTGTTGGCATAACAATCTAGTTATGACCAATGCAGTGTTTAGACATAAAATTGTCCCTAAGTTAATATGGTATTCACATTATGGTAAGACAGCTAGCCTTATTGATTATATTTTTTTAAACCATAGATTGACACGATCCATACAAGATTGTAGGGTACATTGTACAGTTAAAAGTTAAAGTTGATGTTAAAAGTAAAGATCACCATCTAGTAGTGTCTAGTGTTAATTTAAAGCTAAACTTTCGGAAGGAACACGATTCAAATTTTAGCGTAAAGAGCGAGGTATTGACGAGAAGGCGAACCCCTTTCATATAAGAGTGGATCCAGGATTTTTGTTCGGGGGGGGGGTTACCCGATTTTTTCCCGTGGACTTTGTCTAACATCCTGCGGTTTTGTTTTTACAGGTATTTTTAGACTAATTTTCGACTCGGTCAAAAATTTCGGGGGGGGGGGGTTCAAAAACAGGTAACCCCCCCTGGATACCGCCTTGCTTTCATATACGTATAATTTCTGTCTGTTTTAAGTTTTAAAATTGCCCCTTACTTTCAGTTGACAAAACTTATTTTATTTTTATTTAATCACGAAAAAGTATGATTGCCTTCGATTTGCGCCGTGAGAAAACGGTAAGCGAATGCTGTAAAAATTGGGATTAAGTGGTAATTTAGATTCTGAAAGATTTTGAATGTTTGGAATATCAAAAGATTCAAGGGCAATATTTCTTATGGAAAGCAGGTCATTAGTATGAATAAATACAAAAATATGTTGGTTTTCTCAAGTCTTTAAGACTTGAGAGTCTTTAAGACTTTAAGACTTCCTCTTTAAAATAATTACTCGTTGTTCTTTTCCAGTAAAGGAACTCGCAGAGACTATTTGATAACGTTAAAATGACAAAAAGATGATCCGTACTCATAGCTACTAGATTTCATTTTTAACTTTTTGGCTCTTTCTTCACCTCTTACAAAACAAAAGCCATTTAAACGCTAATTTCGGACTGAAAAACGGAAATTATGCCATACCAAGCAACGTCACAATATGAATTTTAGCAGGAAAGTCTGAAAGAAAGCGAAAATTAAGTCCCGTATAAGAAAAAAAAAATTAAAATAAAATTCTCGAAAGAAGAATGCTCTTGGGAACCTATGAAAAAAAACCTTTCATTTATCTATTTGCATTAAGCTTCTACTCATCTAAATAATCAACTTTATTTTAGGCCGAATTGAACGTTATTTCAACTTTTTATTTTTTATTATTAAATAATTTTATTTATAAAGGCTTAATTATGTATTGTCGCTGAACATAGACTGTTTATCTACTTTAATTATTAGTTATTTTATTGAAGTTTAATAATGTAGTTTTTCATTTTAATTGTTTATGTTTAATTATTCATTTAATTATTTGGTTTTTATTTGTTAAATGAATGCAATTATTATTCCATTAAGTTGATTAATTTTAATTATAAAGCTTTCATTGATTACAAACACAATGATATCTTCCAGAAAAGCACATTTTTCATCTCTGATCCAAAACAAAAATTAACCACCAAGACAAACTTTAGCTATCATCGAGTGTTGTAAAATCTGGCTTCTGAAGCGAAACCTGACTCCTGTCAGAGTTGTATCTTAAGGGAAAAAAAAAGAAAACACGTATATAATAGATTTTTCTCCACCTTATTGGAGGGGCAAATGCTCCCCCTTGCCCCTCCCAAACGACGCCCCTGCGTCCTTCCTATCTACCTTTCACAGATTTCTCCAGGTACCCATTTATATATACTTCATTTTTCATACAATATTGAAAAAGTATTACGCCAGCTTTGCCTCTCAATAAGACTACTTGTCTTGGCTCTGTCTCCAATTGGCCAATGGCTTAATGGCAACTTGATTTTACTTCTAATGAGAACAAGTAATTCAAATGTAGAACAAGTGACCTAAACCTAATAGGCTTGTCCGCTTAAAGTCTCAGGTGGACTATCGTGTTTTAGGGAAGGACAACGGCAGTGGCGGATCCAGGGGGCGATCCCTCCCCTAGCGTAGTCTAAAGTAGTTTAATTTACTAAATTAAATCAAGCGTTAACTTTGCGTTAATTAAACTTGCTCATAACGCAAGTTTATCGGATCAACCTATTTTGCACCCCCCCCCTAATTATTTTGTTGGATCAACCTATTTTGCCCCCCCCCCTAAAAAAAATCCTGGATCCGCCCCTGGACAACGGACTACACTGATTTTTATTGTTTTAAAATATAGATTTTGTGAGAAAGAGTAAAACTTTACCGCAAAGAGCGAAGCGTTGAGGAGGGGACAGACACTTTCATATACGGAATAATTTCTGTTCATTTTAAGTTTTAATGTCGGTCCTAAATTTCAGTTAAAAAAAAAATGTTTTTTTATTTATTTTCTGAACGTTTTTGAATTAATGCAGGTTTGATTTTGGCTCAGCGTACATGAGTAATTAAAACAAAATTTGTATATTAATTTTACTTTTTTGGCTAAAGGGTTTTCTCTAAAGTTGTTTAATTTTATTTACAAACGTTTTTATTAGTAATAAATATACGTAACTTATGAATTAACTTACGTAACGAACTTCTATATTCGTATATTTTTATTACGTATATTAGAGGGTTCGCCCCCTAGTCAATACCTCGATCTCTACGCTAAAGTTCGAATTTTTTCCAATTCTTCGAGAATGACCCCTTAATCGTAAGAGCTATTGGCTCTTATGAGAGTAGCTCTTATGAGAGTACTAAAAGTACTTTAGTGTAAAGAGCGAGGTATTGACTAGGGGACGAACCCAATCATATACGTAGTAGTTTCTGTCTGTTTTAAGTTTTGATGTTGAAAAGTTTTCGGTCGAAAAGATTTTCAGTTGAAAACTTGTTTTTTAAATTAATTTCTTATCATTTTTTAAAATAATGCTAGAAAATCCGGCACCCCCTTCATAACAATGTCCCTTCCCCCAAGAAAAACTCCTAAATGGAAAGATCCTCCCACGTAACCCCCGACCCCCCCCCCCCCTATCAGACAAAAATCCCCCCTGAAAAAGTTGTATACTTCCCAATAACCAATACTATATGTAGACATTTGGCAAAGTTCATAACTTGCACCGCTTCCCCCGGAGACTGTGGGGGATTAAGTAATCCTCAAAGACATAGTTATTATATTTTTCAACCATGCTGAACAAATTGCCTATCTCAAAATTTTCATCAGGTGACTTTGGAAAAAGATGAGCGTGGGAGGGGGCCTTGTTGCCCTCCATTTTTGGTCACTTAAAAAGGGCACTAGAACTTTCAATTTCCGTTCGAATGAGCCCTCTCACGATATTCTAGGACCACCGGGTCAGAATGATCACCCCTGGGAAAAAAAAACAAATAAACACGCATCCGTGATCTTTCTTCTTGCAAAAAATACAAAATTCCACATTTTTGAGGACAGGAGCTTGAAACCTCTGCAGGAGGGTTCTCTGTTGATACGCTGAATCTGATGGTGTGATTTTCATTAAAGTTCTATGAGTTTTAGGGGGTATTTCTCTCTTTTTTCGAAAATAAGGCAAATTTTCTCAGGCACGTAACTTTTGATAGGTAAGACTAAACATGATGAAACTTATATATTTGAAATCAATATAAAAATTCAATCCTTTTGATATATCTATTCGTATCAGAATTCCGTTTCTTAGAGTTTTTGTTATTATTGAGCCGGGTCGCTCCTTACTTACAGTTCGTTACCACGAACTGATTGATAAATAAAGGGGCTTTGTAATAAGAGAGAAAGATGACATAAAAACTTTTAAAAGGTTTCAGGATATATTTTCTCAACATCAAAATATAGCTAATATATAATAAAATAACTCTGATTGTTTTGGAATCATGGGGTTACTTTGTAAAAAAAGAAGATTGCGATGACGGTAATAAAAAAAAACGTCTTTTACTGATAATTTGTCTCAAGAAGTATATTTTCAGGATAACTTACTCCTGTTGAATCATGCCCGGCTTGGAACTGGTAACAACGGAGGCGAAGGATCGCATGGACGTGATCTTCTTGTTAGTCTCATGTTTTCTCACTTTGATGAAAACAATTCAGGACTTTTAGAAGCTGAGGAACTTAAGAGAGTAAGTTTTAGTGTGACATGACCACAGTTTATAGAATTATCCAGTAAGTTTATCGCAGATCATTTCTGGTCTTCATTCTCGGTACGAACAAAAAGCTCCTCCCGCTTCTTTCTGCATTAGCGGGTTAGTCTGTTTCCGATTGTTTCCAGACAAAATGCATTATTCGTAATAGCGGGTTTCCACTTGTTTCCGATTGTTTCGCGTCTGACTTGTCTACCCGTGAAAAGATCTGATGCCGCTTATGTTTCTATCTGCAAAAACGTTCTCTGGAGCACTCGCACCTTGGTTCGGGTTTTTATAATGGGTGAGATAGGGAATGATCATACTGGATAATTATATAAACTGTGGACATGACAAACAATTTCTTGATATAACCATATTCCTGTAATGGAATCATGGTACTGATAAAGAGGTCGGTAGTCCCTATCATATGTAGACCCACTTCTTTTTATTTTGCTCTTTAGCTTCTTTAAAAATATATAGCATATCATAGTTTTATTTAACTAGCACAACGGTGATAACAAGCAGGAGTTTGTTATATGGAAGTAAGGTATACCTTATATAAAAGTAATTTGTCCAAATTTGTCCTACATTACTGGTAAATCAAAATGGCAAAAAATTGATTTGAAATGCTTATTTTCTAACTGTTCACAACTAAATTACTTCTAATTTTTGCTGCTAAGGCTATTTATTTGTACCTTTTGTTAGATCCATAAGACAGGTAGCAAAGCTATCCTAAGCCTCCACCTTTTCTAATTTCAAAAAATTGTGTCTTAGACTTTCACTCTGTCTGGTTAATAACAATATTTAGGCTACGGCTTGAAATTTGAAAATAGCTCAACAAAACAAAGAAATTTGGATTTAACAAGCATCCTCTCTTAGAGCTTTAATCAATATAAAAGTTTCATTCTGTAGTCACAGTTTGTTACCCGGAACTAACTAAATACTCATTTGCAAGTCGTTAGGTCTTGTAGAATTTAGAATCTATTTAGAATTCAAACAACTTAAGAAAACGCGCATCTCCCAAGCAGTTCCATGTCATTTTTATATTTATATATGTTTCTTCCAGATCTTATAGATATTTTAAACGATTGTTTTAAACATTTCCAAAAAATAAGACCCTCTAACAATATTGCTACATGTCGCATTGGTTCTGCAGGTACCCAGCCAATTTTGCGTGAAAAAAATCAAATGAAGATGGGGTGTCAAGGTTGCCACCCCTACTGATTTGTCACTATATCTTGCGGTTTTATTCATTGTCTAAAAAAAAAAAAAATCACTAAATTTGCACATAAATCTCTAGACTATTGGAATAAATCCCTAATGAACCAGAAAGTCACTAAAATCTAGTAAATTTTTGTCACCGGGTGGCATCCCTGCTTACTGCTAGATGTGTGAAGTATATTCACTGTCCCAGCTGTATTAACCAGTCATGCAAGACATATATAATTATACTCATATTATACTGTATTAAATCATATTATAATACAATATTACATTATAATTATGCTTATACATATAATTTAATAATATTATTATATCATATTATTATCATTTTATTATTATACGTATTATGTATTGTTATATAATTGTAATTACATTATATTATAATTATATTATAATTATATTAAATTATAATTAGTTTTCTGTGTATTGCTCTTTGATCGAACCACAATATTTACTGTAACTGTTTTACATGCTGCCTAGAAATTTCAATTTTGGAGTACTGTCCTTCTATCATGCCAGGGGTAGTCGAATGTGATTTATATTTGATCGTTCATATTCCAAGTTTCTTAAGGAAGTTGGACCATTGTCATTTCTCATTGACGATATTTGCAGCAACAGAATGCATCAAATAGCTTTTAGTTTTAGACATGACATAACCACCTTTATTGGAATTTCTGACATTCCTATCTTGGGACTAACATCCCGAGCATGCTTTATTGGATAGCTTTTCATGCCAGTTCAATACCTTCATTTTTACCAGGAGTATTCCAAATTACTTATTATTAGTGCCTAGAGAAGTGTCCAGATTACAAAGGACAATTTTTGTGATGCTGCTGAAACATCCTTATTTTTAGCGTTGACTCGTTTCTAGGACGAAGGATAATTTCCCTAGGGAAATGGGGCTTTTATTGTATTTTTGCCCAAAAGAGGAATAAAATAAAAGGGTTGGAAAGGGATATGCGTTTAAAAGAAACTTTATCTACAAAACTACTTCATATCCTTTGCCTTCTTTGGAAATTATTTGAAGAATAAAGGCTATGATCAGATTTCATTTTTTCTCCATTGTTCAATATAATACAAAGAAAAGGTGAAAGATATTAAAGAATAATACCGTTTAATTTGCTTATACCACCGAAAAGTGTAGAAATTTCTTCAGAGTCTATTCAGTTCCACAAACTTGGTAAAGAGCAATGTTTCTCAGGTGTTTTGCATTCGTTATTTTGTTTTTACTCCGGCTGCATCATTAAAAAAACAGAAAGTCATTAGAATTTGGAAGAAGGATTTTTCAACTGAATTAATTTCAGTTATACTGGCATTTTTAACTTATCTGTTTTTTTTTTCTATTTCTTTTTTTTTCTTTTTTCTTTTTTTTTTGTTTTTTGGTTTCTTGGTTTTTTGATTTATTAGGTGGGTTTTCTCCCGCACAAGCATTGCTTCAGGGAATCGATGATGTATATATATATTTTTTTTTAAATAAACCCATTGTTACTTATGATGCTCTTTTCCGCCCTTTTTGTGACCTTTATGCCCCAGTTAAAAAAAAAAAACATTGGATAGGTTCAAATTATGATTGTTAAAAATTATCTATTATTACTGCTGGATCCAGTGGCGGATCCAGGGGGCGCCCCCTCTAACGTAGTCTAAAGTAGTGTAATTTACTTAATTAACGCAAGATTGCGTCAATTAAACTTGCTCATAACGCAAGTTTATCGGATCAACCTATTTTGCCCCCCCCTAAAAAATTCTGGATCCACCCCTGGCTGGAGCACAATAATATGACAGAAATTAGGATTGTTGAAATTAGGACCGCATAAGGTTTTTAATCTGCGTAAGAGGAGAACCGAAAGTAGGTTTCAGAAGTGTGAGATTCCCCGCGAAGTTTTGGAAAGAAATGTGGGAGATTTAACTCTTTTAACAATTTATCACTCGGGAATCATTAGGGAACAAATATTCTTAAATGACTTAATGCTGATCAAAAGAATTGCAATGATTGATTAAAAAAAAATTGCAATTGATTATAAATCAATTGCAATGACAATACAGTTAACCAGTGATATTTGATAGTCTTTAACTTTAGAGAAAGCATCCGTTCTACAGAAATATAATTTTACTTTAGCCAGAAGTATAATTTTACCTTTGCCTACAATGAAAATTGCAGCTATTGTTACTACCATTACGACAAATATGATGAATGCTATTAAATCTAACACTGGTACTTCTATCATTACTGCTCATGCCCAGACTAGTCCTACTGCTAATATAACAATGACTATTCCTGGAATGAATACTTTTATCATGACTTATTCTATCATAACTACTGCTACACCGACTGCCCATATCGAAACTACTTTTTCCACAACTGCTTCTACTATTACTATTCCCACTACGTAAACCACTATTGAAAACAATCCTCCCCCGACCACTCCCACAGCTGCCAGTTCTACAAAGATTAATCCATTCGTGATTACTCTTACCACGACTAATCTTACGGCTAATACTCCTAAAATGATTTCTGTTATCATATATACCCCTTCCACAACTATTAAAGCTAGTGAAACTACTACTAATAATAACACACCTACCAAGCCTTCCCCAGCTGCAAATGTTGTTATTGCTTTAGTACCCCTACTTTTACTATACACAGCTTTTTTAATACTATTCATGAAAAGATTATTTTACAATGATAACATCTGCTACGACTAGTCCTACCATGATTGCTCTCATTACGACTACTCCTGTCACAACTACGCTTGCCACGACTTCTCTACTGCCGCTACTTTTCCCGCTATAGTCAAAACTACTCCAACGAAGGTAATTGCAGTCCATCCTACCACGACTGCTTCTATCACTACTTTCATCACGACTATTCCTACCGTGACTATTCTTACCTGGACAACTTCTACATGGACTGTCCATCAAACAGTTCATATTAAAGAAGTGTAATTTAGAAGCGACTCGAAAACTCTAAAATACGACATTTTGATATTAATAGATGCATCAAAAGAATCAGCTTATTAAGCTGATCCCAAATATATAGGATTCGTCAAGTTTAACATTACCCATCAAAAGTTACGAGCTGAATAAAATTTTCCTGATTTTTGGAATAGAGGGAAAACCCTCTAAAATTCAAAGATTGCTAATGAAAATCACACCCTCAGATTCAGCATACCAGAGAACCCTATTGTAGAAGTTTGAAGCTCCTATATACAAAAACGTAGAATTTCGCTATTTTTGCCAGAAGAGAGATCGCGGATGCGTGTTTTATGCGGATGGTCGTTCCCCTCTGGGATGGTAGGATTGCATTAGGGAATATTTAAGGGAAATGGGAACTTTTCGAGAGAGCGTGAAGAGGGAGGCTTTGAATAGATTGGGATGGAACAGGATTTTGTGTTTGCCTCATAAAATATAATTTTCATAAAATACCACAAGATACGGCGGGTACTTTCACAGGATCGCTCGACTTGTGTCATTGCAGCTTAGACGTGCTTTTGTCACAAGACTTCTCTGTTGACAAGGAACGCGAGACAAATTTTAAAAGTGTAGGCTCTAACCAGATATACGAAAGCAAAAAGGATCTGTGAAGGGGAGAAATTTTGTTCCAATACATTATTGAAGTAGACAACAAACAATCAAGTGGACTGCTGAAAGCAAGCAATCAAGGTTTTCTTTCCAGGGGTAATCGTACTGAAATAAGGGTCCTAGGAGATTGGGTGAGGGTGCATTCAAACGGAAATCAAAAATTCTAGTGCCCTTTTTAAGTGGCCAAAAAGACTGGAGGACAGCTGGCCCCCGTCACATGCCCATTTTCCGAAAGTTATCTTATCAAAATTTTGAGATAGCTATTTTGTTCAGTTTAGTTATAAGATCAAATAACTATGTTTAAAGGGGTAGAATGACCCCTCCACAGTTCGTGGTGAGAGACCTGTAAGTTATGAAATTTTCCAATTGTTTACGCATAGTGTTTGTTATTGGGAAGCATACAGTCATTTTTCAGGGGGTGAGATTTTGTTCTTGGGGTATATTTCCATAGGGAAAATTTTCCGGGGGTGAATTTTCTTGGGCAAATTTGACAGAACTCCTATACAAAATCCTTTTTAATTGCCTTACATTTCCTTTACCAGCTCAATTTTGCATGTGGATATGTTCCGAGGGAGATATCCGGGGGCTATTGTCCGCTTGTTTTGATTTTTGGGAAAAAATTCCACGGAAGGGAGTGTTTCCGGGGTGATCGAGAAACCGATTAGAGATTAAAGTCTTTTTCAAATGAAAATATACTAAGGAGCATTTTTCTGGAGAATCGTCCCCTTCTTATAAGGCATAATTTCTGCTCGTTTTGAGTTTTAATGTTGCTCCTACCTTTCAGTTGCAAAAACTTGGTTTTTTATTTAGTTACTAAAAGGGCTAATTACTTTAATTACTTTAGTTTAATTACTAAAACGGCACAACTAGTTGCACAATGACTACCACTACTTCTTCTAATGCGGTTAAACCGATTAAACCGAAACGATAAACCGGTTAAAACTAAAACGGTTAAACCCTTACAGCTCCTATTATAGCCTTTCCTACTTAGATTTCTTCTAAAATGATTACTATACTACTGTCAAAGAATAACTACTGTCAACAATTTTCTACTATTCTAACCATAATCATAATTACCACAAATGCTTCTAACATTACTCCTACAATCATTCTGACCAACGATAACAGTCTTTCCCCAACCCTTTTTTTACTGTTTCCATTTTTTGCATAGCAATCCTTCAAAAAAGACTATATACTTTGAAAATGTTTTCCCCTCCCTCAAAACTATCTTATCCCTCCTTTTTTCCAGCTCTATGGAGGGTAAGACTATAAGACTATTACAAAAAAGTCTAAGAAATTACCCCAAATGAAGAGAATCAAGATAGTAACTCTCCCTTAAAACATTCATCCAAATACTTCTCAGGACCTGAAAATGTTAGCCTAGTAACACACTCCTAGAAGAACAAGTCCTCCTCCCCCTTAAGCAAAAAAGACTCCCGGACCTTCTCCCATGATTAATGTGTAACTTAGAAAAGGTATATAATCTGTTGCTACCATTAAAAAGTATACTAAGCACATGCATGTTATTATTATAAAATAACTCAGGATTTTGTTTTAAAAACTCTGTATTTCTCAAAAGTGATTCCTTAGATATTGTTAAAATCTCAATGTCAGCACTGATGTCGGTGATAGACTAGCTAAGGTTGGTTGTTACCCCCTTGTGTTTTTGCAATAGTTTTCTTATATTATTCTTGTAACTAGACAAAATGGTTCATCTTACCACAGCTACTCCTTTACTTATTCTGCGCCTAATATTTTATGACTACTCCTACTATGACTATTCCTGTCATGACTTTTATCTGTGTGACTACTCTTATTATGACTATCTCAGCTGTAACTGCTCCTACCGTTTGAATATCGACCTTTCATGCCACTAAATAAAAAAAAGTAAATTTTTTCAACTGAAAGTAAGGAGCAACATGAAAACTTAAAATCGAACAGGAATTATTACGTATATAAGTGGGGTTGTCCTCTCCTCAACACCTCACTCTTCACGCCAAAGTTTTTCAGCACTTTAAGAAAGCTACTTATTGTTCTAATTAAACGACCCTTGTGTTTCAAGAGTCGTTTTTAAAGAAGTGGGACAAAATTTAAACTTCAGCGTAAAGAGTGATGTGTTGGGGAGGTCTCATATGCGTAATATTCCCTCTTCGTATTTATTCCTTTAATTTTTAATGTCACCCCTTACTTTCAGCTGAACAAACTTGTTTTTTCATTCTGATCATTTTAAAAAGCCAGGATATCTAGCTCCTACTCCGCGGGAAAATCCCCCTCCCCACGAAAATATCCTCTGGACAATTCAATCCTGGAGATAATTTACCCCGAAGAATTATCCTTAACATCTCCACGCGTAAAATTGAATCGGTAAAGAGAAAGCAAGACATAAAGAAATTTCATATAGAAATTCTGCCAAATTGCCCCAGTATAAGATTTCCCCTGAAAATTTCACCACCTGGAAACTTCTCTCTTCATGCAGAATTCTCCTCGTACGAACCCCCCCCCCCCCCCATCAGGAAATTCGTCCTCCAATCCCGACCCGAAAAATGTAATGCATAATTCCCAATAACAATGCTACACGTAAATAGTGGGCAAACTTTATAACTTAAGAACCTTTCCCCAGAGTCTGTGGGGGATCATGTTATCTCCAAAGACATAGTTTTTTTGCCTTTCAACTATGCTAAACAAAATAGCATTCTCTAAAGTTTGATCAGACGATTTTAGGAAAAAAGGCGTAGGAGGGGGCCTAGTAGCCCTCTAATTTTGTTTGATCACTTAAAAAGGACGCTGGAACTTTTCATTTCCGTTAGAATGAGCCCTCTCCCGAAGTTCTAGACCCACTTTGTCGATATGATCACCCCAGGGAAAACAAAACAAAAAAACAACAACAAATAAACACACATCCGTGATCCTTCTTCTGGGAAAAATTATAAAATTCCACATTTTTACAGATAGGAGCTTGAAACCTCTACAGTAAGGTTCTTGGATACGTCGAACCTTATGGTGTGATTTTCATCCAAAATGTATGACTTCTAATGGGTCTTTTACCTTGTTTTCAAAAATCAGACAAAATATCTCAGGCTCGTAGCTTTTGACGGGTAGGACTCGACTTAATGAAACTCATAAATTTGGAAGCAGCATAATAAGCCAAAACTTTCAAATATATATTGATATCAAAATTACATGTTTTAGAGTTTCGGTTACTATTGAGCAGGGTCACTACTTACTTACAGTTCGTTACCACGAACTGTTTGATATAACTATTACTACGACTACAAGATGTCCTCCATCTATAATTACTATTACCACGACTAAAATTACTGCTAACACAACTACCGTAACCTTTTCGATCGGTACTGTTCAACCACAACTACCTCCTCCGATCATCCACTGCTACCGTTACATATAAACACATATTACACCTATTTTGAATCTATATATCAATTTAATCAATGGTAAGCTCATTTTTCTCGAGTTTATTATATAACTCGCTATTGAAATCAAAATTACGGATTTACAGTCCGTATAGTTGACAGGCTTCAATTTTTTATGCTTCAGTAGATTTCCATGAATTCGAAAGGACAAAAGACTTCAGAAAGTGAATAGCATATATGAGAAATCATTTTTTTTTTTTTACATATAAACTTGATTGATATTTGTAGCTATTTTCATTTTCAATAAAAAAGAAATGAAAAAAAAGAGAAAAAATCCAATAAAAAAAGAAAATATAACGAAGTGTGGAATTTCATTAATGCGCACCACACGCTCTATCTTTGAGGAAAACTTAAACACCGCGAGGGGGGGGGTACCACATAATATGACGTAATATGTGTTCGCTTTGGGTTTCACTTTTCTGTTCATAGTCTTTTTCTATTGATTTAAGTCTTAGTTTTTTAAATGAGAAAACTTCCTCCCGTTGAAACGTTTTATATTGCTCTCAACTTTTAATTGATTTCATTTTTTTTTCATTTTCATTCCCCATTAAAATCGTTCTCAATCAGAATTGCAGGCTGGTAAACCTTATCTCCAAATTATTCCAAAGCTCAATATAATTTTGAGATTTCAATTCCCTTAATCTTCAAGTTGGAAAAAAATATATATAAAGTTTAACAAAACCAAAATGAAGCAGAACTGTAATTATTACCAGCGCTTTACTTAAAAATATTTATGCTACGCTATAAAAATGTCTTAGATAAATGACAGACCTACAAAAAAAAATAACTCATGAATTAGTCTTGTACTTGAATGTGTTTTTTTATGATAAATTACTTTCTCACATTGTATGCAAATAACATTATTATTTTCATCATAAACATTAAATTAGATTATATAATTTAATTTAATATAACGTAACTTAATGATTATTATAATTGGTAATATTATAATAATTAATTATTATATTATAATTACAATTAATATTATATTTAAAATATAATTATAATTATAAATATATTATAATTAATTATTATAATTTTGATAATATAAATTATATAAAATAAATGATAATAAATATTAGGTTGGTGCAAGGGAGCAACTTAGTCGATTGTCTCATAGATGTAGCCTGGTTGATTTATTGCTGTATGAAGACAGCGATGGAAACAACAGATTGGACATAAATGAGTTCTATGCAGCCTTCAGCAAGCTTTATAGTAAGTTTTTTTTTCTTATAGCAAACACAATGAGAAAAAGAGAGACTGCTTTGATATAATTTTGTGGTAGTAAGTGTCCTTGAATTTATTAAATTTGTGTCAGTAACTTATTTTGTTAGCTAATCATATTGTTCCTTAAGCGTACGTCAGAAAGGGGAACCAAGTGACCGTACCTTTTAGAACCTGATTGATTCTCCCGTGATTTTGTGTGAAATGTTAAGCCAATAAAAGGAATAATAAGTTTTCGATTCACGTGGGATGGGCCTAAACCATCTTCATTCTGCATTATCTAGGACCAGGGCTGGTACTCCTTGGGGGTAGAAAAAAAATGATACCTCCCGTAAAATAAATCACATAATTGCGTACTATTTTTTATTAGAGCCTGTGCTAGCATATTCAAGGTTGGAAATATGTTTTCTTTGTAAATAATTTATAATGTGTGTCTCGGCATTTTGTTAAAGCCCATCGTCTATCAGGGAACAGTGTTTTAAAAATTATATTGCCAGCCAATATTTTCAAAAATTAATATTCGCCTATTTGGTAAAGTAAATTAAAACAAAGACAATTTATAAATAAAGAGTGATATTAAAACGAAATTAACAAGCATTTTCCTTTAAATTAAGGCTAATAACCCCCTCCCCCAAACCTTTGATTTTTACGCCAAAGGTGAACTAGTACTTATTTGAAATCATACAAGTAGTATCGTCATAGGCACTTCTATGAGAGCCCTATCCCTTTTCCTAAGAGAGCCCTCTGACGTCACAACAACCCTGGCAAGATTCCAATGAGAGCCCTGGCAAAATTCCCATGACAGCCCCTGGCCAGATTCCCAGGATTCCAGTTTTATTTTATATGGTTAATTGGAGTAAGGTTGGAATAATACACAAGTTCAGTTAACAGGGGGAGTCCTTAACCCCACGAACTTGCACAAAGCAGTCACCAGTTCTAACAAAGGGAACACATTTGGCAAGACTCAATGACACACCCCTCTGGACTCCAATGACGTCACACGACTTACCCCGTTTCAAACGAACATATATGTAGCTTTGCGACAGGAGCCCATGGGGGTCCCCACTTGTAACGTAATGACAGCTCACACCTTACGTAATTATTGTGCATCACTGTCACGTAATACTTTTTTTTGCCCGAAACCCCCAAAGCGTTTTTTTTCATTAACTTAATGGCGCACACACATTATGTAAGGTCAGCGCATCTTACGCATGCACGGCGCATCTATCACTGCCAGATAAAACCATTTAGGCATTTTTTGCCCAAAAGCCCCAAGACATTTTCTGTTTTCGGTGTTTCCTTTTTTGCTCGAAACACCTTTCATATTTCTTTTCTTTTTCTAAAGTTCTTGACTCCGCCAGGGCTTGATATGTCATTCCCTTTCAATGGTAAAAGACCCCAACCAAGTCGTCCATGAAACCATTTCTAGTATTTTGTATCTGGAACAATATTCTAAAATTAACCTATTGCATGACAGCTAAGATAACCTATTTGTTTGGCCATCGTTAGAATGATTGCGTTACTCTCCCAATTTGATACAATCCAGGATACATTTGCTCTCAAGATATTAATAACGATAAAACAAAAATGTATCGTTTGTTTACGTGGGATATTATATTTCACACTATCGCGACAATACGCCCCCCCCCCTCTAGAATGCAATACTTGAGGAATAAGGTTGATATTAGATGCAAATTTAAGACATATTAAGAGCTTTTAAGGAAAATATCCATTTCTTTGAATACCAGTTAGATTTTCACCTCTTCCATGGGAAAAATTCCTTTATGTGTCCACCCTAACTTTTAAGCTCTATTTCACCCCACAATGACATTACATAACCCACCTCCCCCAACCTTGACAACACATATCCACTAAGACATTTTTCAGACGTTTCCAATTAAAAATTATGTCTATAAATCTCGTGATTAAAAGTTTTTTGCAACCCAAGCCAATCATGATGCCCCCACAAAATACTCCACATCGCCATGGCATTTCACCCATCTGAAAACAGCAACTGCCCCTACCCCATCTCCTGGGTGACCTGATATTAGTGATACATTTAAACCATATTACGATATTTTTTTGACGGACTTATAACGAAATGCACAGTTTCATTGAGTATTGTTAGATTTCACTCCCCCTCTAGTGAAAAATTCATTTAACACCTCCCACCTTATCTTTCCGCTCTGGAATATACTAGTCAATGACAATGCATACCACCTTGGTAAATTATGGATAATATTAAACAACCACCGGACATCGCCACATCTCCCCCCAAGAAATATTTCAGACATTTCCTATTAGAACTATACTTTTAAATCCCGTGATTCAGGTTTTTGCAACCCATGCCAATCATAATATCCCACGAAACACTTCACACTGCCATGGCATCACCCCCTTCCATCATCATGTGGCACCAGACCCTAGCCCCCGGGTGAGCTTATATTAGTTGTATATTTAAACCATATTAAGAGCTATTAATGAAAGAATTTTAACGAAAATATCCATCTCTTCGAGTGGGATGTTAGATTTCACAATATCCTTTCAATAGATTCCACCCACCATCTAACATTCATTTTCAGAGGGTGCCTTGATCATATATGCAAATCTTAGGCATTATTATGACTTATAAAATGATAAAATATAAACAATATCATAGAGGACTCCATGGGAGGGGGTGCGTCTGGGGGTGGGGTGGGGAGGGGACCTATTTCTTTCGTTGCCAGCTCAACACTGCCCTTTTTATGCATATATTTTTTTTCTCGTTGCGCAAAGCGGTAATTTTCAAGTGTTTAATTTTTAAATATATTCTTATTGTTTTTGTGATTCCCCGCGGAGGCCCTCCCTCTACTAGGGTACTGACCCGCTTGCTGGCCGCCCTTGAGGGAGTGTTCAATCCACCGAGCGGTTTGTCTCAGTCCTTACGCAGCTCAGGGCACATTTTTTCAGCAAAAACATCAAAACATGCAAAGGCGGAAAAATTATATTTCGAGAAATTCTTGTTCCTACCTATCCCGTACACTGTGGAAGAGTTTGCTCAGTGTCTACTCATTCCGGGGGACAGAATCCGGACTTCGGCTAGTTGATAAAGGAGGTTAAGAAATGGTCTTGCTCGAGATAATTTAAAAAGCTGTAATAATAGGGAAATTATCATTGAGTTTCTACGACAACCCTCTGACATCATATCATCCCTGTTTCTAGCGCTCAGCTAGCAAGATTCCTACCCCTGGCACCCCACCCAGAATTCCAGGCGTTCTAATATTTCTTCTATATTGGCATGATTGCTAGCCATTTTTGGTATATTGTTTTTCGGAAGATTCCCAGGATTTCCGTGATCAGGTCTAATATGAATGACGCTAGTGCATCTCCCAAGGTAGACTAGCGTCGACTTTAAGTGATCTTAAATTAATCTAACTTTTTGCATGTCTCTCTTAACCTTTTGCTTGTAGTAGTGACAAGGTAAACCACAACA
>NC_142798.1:81597678-81670178 GCF_049724085.1 Artemia sp. Qi Xiang Cuo | reverse complement strand
GTCTTTGTTTTTTTGTTTTTTTTTTTGTTTTTTTTTTTGTTTGTGTATGGTTTTTGTTTTTGTTTTTGTGTGTGTTTTTTTGTTGTTTTTTTTTTGTTTGTGTGCGCGCGTGTGTGTTTGAGTGTGTCTATGTATTTTTTGTGCGTGTTTCTGCGTGTGTGTTTCTGTATTTTTGTGTATGTGTTTTTGTGTTTGTTTGTGTTTTTTGTGCGTGTGTGTGGGTTTATGTGTGTGTCTTTTTTTGTGTGTGTTTTTGTATTCGTGTGTGTGTTTGTTTGTGTGTGTCTATGTCTTTGTTTGTTTTTGTGTGTTTTTTTTGTTTGTGTGTGTTTTCGTGTGTATGTGTTTTTTGTGTATTTTTGTGTGTGTTTTTTTTTGTGAGTGTGTATGCATCTGTGTGTGTGTGTTTCAGACGTTAGAAGACGCTTACAATGATGATGACTGGTGTCATAGGGATGCTAGAGAGTAGTTATAGTGTGGTATTGTGGCGTGAATTGCTTGCGAAAACCCGAATGAATGACTTGAAGTAAAACTTTTAACAAGAAATGCCTGAAAAGTGTTTTGGAAAAGATGGTGCGATTACAGAGGTGTGTCACAGAGGCAGTAATAGCATAACATTTTGAGGTGAAATGCTTAGAGTATCAAACACTAGTAAATAAAGGGGGGCTTCTCTGTTTTCAAAAATATAGTGTTTAATGGATTCTTTAGATTATTTTCGGGGCGAAAAAGGTTGAAAATGTCGTAAGGGGACGAGGACTGGTACAATTTGGATGATGGAGGGGGTGATGAGGGCTAGTGACAGTGTGAAAACAGTGTCGCAGTGTCATTCCGCTCTGGGCTTTAAGTATACCTTTTAACGGTTTGGGTATCTACCGTTCTCGCAAGATGATTTTCCGACCTCTCCCATTAGGTGACATTGCTTAAGATATGCACTGCCGTTATTACGCAGCACTCGTGTGTGTGTGCCTTGCTGGACCCTCTTGGGTTCCTTTTTGTCTAGCATGGGAGATACACTAGCGTCGTTTATATTAGACCTGGTCATGGAAATCCTTGGAATCTTCTGGAAAAAAAATATACCAAAAATGGCTTGGAATCATGCCAACAAAGAAGAAAAATTAGAACGCCTGAAATCCCGGGTGGGGTGCCAAAGGTAGGAATCTCGCTAGTTGAGCGCTAGAAACAGTGATGATGTGATGTCAGAGGGTTACCGTAGAAACTCAATGATAATATCCCTATTATTACTACTTTTTAAATTATCTCGAGCAAGACCATTTTTTAACCTCCTTTATCGCCTAGCTGAAGTCCGGATTCCGTCTCCCAGAATGAGTAGACACTGAGTTAACTCTTCCGCAGTGTGCGGGATGGTGGGAACAAGAATTTCTCGAAAGAGAATTTTCCCCCCTTTGCTTGTTTTGATATTTTGGCTGAAAAAATGTGCCCTGGGTTGCGTAAGGACTTAGACAAACCGCTAGGTGGACTGAACCCTCCCTCAAAGGCGGCCAGCGAGCGGGTCTGTACCCTAGTGGAGTGAGGGCCACCACAGGGAAACAAAAAAAAATAAGAAAAATTTTTAAAATTAAACACTTGAAAATTAGCACTTTGCGCAACGAGAAAAAAATGTATGAATAAAAAGGCAGTGTTGAGCTGGCGACGGAAAAAATTGGTCCCCTCCCATGGACTCCTCTCCTCTCATCTTTCCTTAAATTACGCATGTCATTGTTTATATTTTATCCTTTTATAAGTCACAATAATGCCTAAAAATTGCATCTATTATCATGGCGCCCTCTGAAAATGAATGCTAGGTGGGGAGTAAAATCGATTGTTAGGATATTGTGAAATCTAACATCCCACTCGAAGAAATGGATATTTTCGGTGAAAGTCTTTCAATAATACCTCTGAATATGGTTAAACATACCACTAATATCAGCTTGCCCGGGGGTAGGGTCAGGTGCCATATGGTGAGGGGTGGGGGTCCCAAGGCGGTGTGGAGGGTTTTGTTGGGTATCATGATAGGCTTGGGTTGCAAAAACTTGAATCACGGGATTTAAAAGCATAATTTTTGTTAGGGAATGCCTAAAAAACGTCTTAGGGGTGATGTAGCGATGTCATGGGGGTGTTTAATATCATCCATAATTTGCCAAGGTGGTATGCATTGTCATTGACTAGTATACTCTAGAGCTTAAAGATGAGGTGGGAGGTGTTAAATGAATTTTTAACTAGAGGGGGAGGGAAATCTAACAATACTCAATGAAACGGTGCATTTCGCTAAAAGTCCTTAAAAGAAATCTCCTAATATGGTTTAAATATATCACTAATATCAGGTCACCCAGAGTATGGGGTGGGGGGAGGGGTGCTAGTGTCACATGGGTCAAATGCCATGGCGGTGTGAAGTATATTGTGGGGCATCATGATTGGCTTGGGTTGCAAAAAACAGGAATTACGGGATTTAAAGACATAACTTTTAATAGGAAAAGCCTGAAAAATGTCTTGGTGGAGATGTGTTGTATGGGTTTGGGGCGGGGGGTCAAGTAATGTCATTGTGGGTTGAGCTAGAGTTTAAAAACCTGGTTGGAAACATGAAAAAAAAATTCCATGGAAGAGGTGAAAATCTATCAGGTACTCAAAGAAATGGACATTTTCCTTTTAAGCTCTTAATATGTCTTAAATTTGCTTCTAGTATCAACCCTATTCCTCCGGTATTGCATGCTAGAGGGGCAGGGGGAGGGAGTGTATTTTCGCGATTGTGTGAAATCTAATATCCCACGTAAAGAAACGATACATTTTCGTTTTGTAGTTATTAATATCTTGAGAGCAAATGTCTTCTGGACTGTATCAAATTGCGAGAGTAACGCATCTTTCTAATGAGTGCAAAAAATGGAGAATCTTAGCTGTCATGCAAAGGTTAATTTTAGAATATGATTCCAGATACAAAATCCTAGAAATGGTTTCATGTACGACTTGCTTGGGGCGTTCTACCAATGGAAGGGAATGACCTTTCAAGTCTGGCGGGGTCAAGAACTATAGAAAAAGAAAAAAATGAAAGGTGTTAGAGCGAAAAAATGAAACGCCGAAAAAAGAAAATGTCTTGAGGCTTTTGGGCGATAAATATCAAAATGGTATTATCTGGCAATGATGGATGCGGTGTCCATGTGTAAGATGCGCTGACCTTGCATAAAGTGTGTACCGCCATTAAGTTAATAAAAAAACGCTTTGGGGGTTTCGGGCGAAAAAAAGTATTACGTGACAGTGTTGCATAATAATTACGTAAGGTGTGAGCTGTCATTACGTCACAAGTGGGTATTCCCCCATTGGTTCCTGTCGCAAAGCTCCACATCTGTCCGTTTGAAATAGGATAAGTCGTATGACGTCATTGGAGTTCAGAGGGGTATGTCATGGAGTCTTGCCAAGTGTGTTCCCTTTAATAGTACACTCTGCCCGTAACCACCGCTGTGGCTGAAGGAAGCTTTTCTACTAGGGGAAAAAGGGGCAAAATCTACCTGAGATCTACAATGACTACACACCACTTAACAAAAATTTCAATTTTATCAATTGAAAGAGAAGAAAGTGAAAAGCTCATAAAGAAACCTAACATAATCATAGAATTGCTTAGCAAAGTTCGACAGAAAAGGCTACAGTTTTAAACATGGACCCTGCAAATAACTTCGTAAACCCTAAAAAATTCGTAAATCATGTAATTGTACCCAATTATACAAGTGTTCTTATGAAAGTCAAAATGCGTTATTGTTTCCTTATCACAAGACATTCATATAAAAAAGTAATTTTTATGTCACTATTTCATGTTGATTTTGTTGCAAAAAGTCTATGCTTTATTATAAAAACTTATAATAGTTTTTATTATATATAAAAACTTAGATTTGTAAAATCCTCTAAAAAAATAGGGACCCAGACCCTATGGTAAACCTTGACTCCCTCCCCCCAGATAATGAGACCTGAAACCGCTACTACAATCGCCTAGCTTTTGAACCAAAAAAGTTGTGTAGATTTGACTGCTGTCTTTGTATCAATATCCCATCTGGTTATTATTATCCAAAAAAATATACTGTTCAAACCCATCTAGAATCTCAACTAACCCTAAGGTATGTCTTCTGTTGCGGACATTTCAAAACATTTGCTTAGTTGCTAAAAAAAAAAAAAAAACAGGTTTTGACACTCACACTTTTCAAGTTTCGATGATTTACGAGTTGACTAGCTACTAAATGCCTTGCAAGCTCGAGTGCACTGTATATAGTTAATATATCTATTAATATATCTAATATATTATATATAATTTATCTATTAATATAATATATCTATTATTTATATACAGTGCTCGACTGACACCAAACACTCTGGACTACACACTTAAGGTGGGCAGATCAAGTGTTGTCGGATCCTTTTCAAACATTTGTTGATCCAAGCGTTGATCTTGCACCCGAGTCACAGAAATGTAATGACAGAAATTTTTTTCTACGCCATGGGGGGGGGAGGCAGTCACCCCCACCCCAATCCCTGGATCCATCCCTGAAATCAAATAAAGTAAAATAAATGCAGCCAGTTACTGATTCATAGTGTTTTATCAGCCAATTCCCTTTAAAAGAAATTGAATTGAACATTTTATTGTTTAAGACTTATTTAAATGTGAATAAATAAGCTTCTCCGTTTTCGAACTATTATGAAAAATTTCGCTTTTTATCACATTACTCTTGTGTAAGAGTATTTACTCTTGAAACCCGTCTAAAGTTATGAGCCTGAGAAGATTTGCCGGATTTTCGAAAAAAAGGGGGGCACGCGCCAAAAGTCAAGCAAACTTGATAAAAACCATGCCATTAAGTTAACCATATCATAGAATGTAGATATAAACTGTAGATATTTTAAGTTCGTTTCTACAAAAATTTGGAGTTTTTCCTTTTTCAAGAAAAAGATTACTAATGCGTGTTTGTTTGTTAATTTTTCTAGATGTTTTAAGCACATTACTATAAAAATGTGGAGCTTTGCATTTTTTTGTTTTCCAGAAAAAGTTCACCGGTGCGTGTACATTCGTTGTTTTTTCCCCAGGGGGCATCCGTTCGAGACAGTGGTCCTGGTCGATCGGGAGAGGGCTCATTCGAACGGAAATTAAACGTTCTACTGCTCTTTTCAAGTGAGCAAAAAGACTGTGCAACGTGAAAGTGATGTTTTCTGCCATTTTGTTGCACCAAGCCACAATTTTGCCCCAAAGAGGGCCAAGTTACTTCCGATTGATAATTCTGAGAGAGCCAATCGATTTAAAAGTATCAAAGAACTGTTTATTGAGCTTCCTAGTTGCAGAGAAGGTAACGCCGCGTGGTGCAGCATTCGTTCCTGGAAAGTCACTTAGTCTATCAGAGGCAACGCTATAGCGTTGGCTATAGTAAAGGCCATACGCCTCCATTGTTTTATTATTTTTTATTTTTTTACCAGAGGCACTTCATATATCGAGAGTTCTAGTGCCCTTTTTAAGGGTCAAAAGTGATTGGAAGGCAACGAAAACCCCTTCTACGCCCACCATTTCCCCAAATACATCCAATCAAAATTTTGAGATAGCCATTTTGTTCTACTTAGTTGATTACCAGATAGAAATTATTCTTGTGAGGAGGATACTCCCCCACAGCCCTCACGGCAAGGGTTGTAAGTTATGCCCTGGGGGCATAACTTACAAAAAGGTCTCATTCGATTGGAAATTCAAAGGGCTAGTGCCCTTTTTAATAGTCGGAGGTGATTAGAGGGCAACTAACCCCTCTCTTACGCCCACCTTTTCCCGAAACACATCCAATCAACGTTTTGAAATAGCCATTTTGTTCAACGTGGTTGAAGATTCTGGGAATTAGGTGTTTGAGGATGAAAAACTCTCCACAGCCCTCAGGGCGAGGGTTATAAGTTATGTCCTGGGGGTATATAAGGTATCTATAGAACGCTTTGTCGTGGAAACTTGAAAAAGGGCTCATTCGATTGGAAATTAAAATGGCTAGTGCCCTTCTTAATAGTTGAAAGTGATTGGAAGGCAACTAACCCCCTTCCACGCCCACCATTTCCCCAAACACATCCAATCAAAGTTTTGAGATAGCGATTTTGTTTAATATATTTGAAAGTTCTGAGAGTTATATCATTGATTATGGCACTCCCCCCAAGGTCTTCAGAGGGTAAAGGTTATCAGCTGTGCCATTAGGGCATACATGCTTCTTATGGAAGGAATGATCATATCAACTTTAGAGAGGGCTCATTTGATTAGAAATTGAAAGTTCTAGTTCATTTTCTAAGTGTCAAAATATATTCGAGGGTAACCCCCCCCCTCCACGCCCTTTTTTCCCAAATGCATCCGATAAGAATTTTTTGATAACGATTCTGTTAAAATAGTTCGAAGTTAATACATCAAAAACTCTAGTGTCAGCACAACCCTCCAGGGCCTGGGGGCAGGCGTTGTAAGTTATGCCCTGGGTCCATATATGGTTCTTATGGAAGGGATGCTTGTATAAACTTCAAGGAGGGCTCATTTGATTGGAATTTGAAAGTTCTAGTTCCCCTTTTTAAAAGTCAAAAGAGATTCGAGGGCACCTAGCCCACCCCCCCTCTCGTAACCTTTTTTTCTCAAACCCATCTGATAAGAACTTTAAAATAGCAATTTTTAAAAAATAGTTGAAAGACCATATAACGAAAACTCCGGGGTCGACACAGCCCCCCAGGGCACGAGGGCAGGCGTTGTAGTTTACGCCCTGGGGACATAGGGCATATATGGTTCTTATGGAAGGAATGATCGTAAAAACTTCTGAGAGGGATAATTTGATTGGAAATTGAAAGTTCTAGTTCAGTTTTTGAGAGTCAAAAGAGATTGGAGGGCAACTAGCCCCCCCCCCCCCACGCCCATTTTTTCCCGAATGCATTCATTAAAATTTTTGAGATAGCCATTACGTTAAAATTTGCTCAAAAGTTAGATAACAAAAACTCGGGTGTCGCCACAACCCCCCAGGGCCGGGGGGTAGGCGTTGTAAATTATGCCCTGGGGCATGTATGGTTCTTATGAAAGGGATAGTCGTATAAACTTCAGAGAGGGCTCAATCGATTTGAAATTGAAAGTTCGAGTTCTCTTTTAAGTAGTCAAAAGAGATCCGAGGGCAACTAGCCCCCCGCCCCACGCCTGCTTTTTCCAAGCCCATCTGATGAAAATTTTGAGGTAGAAATTTTGCTAAAAAAAAATAGTTCAAAGATCGGATAAAAAAAACTCCGGTGTCCATACAACTCCCCAGGGGCCGGAAGACGGCGTTCTAAGTTATGCCCTAAGGGTATGTATGGTTCTTATGAAAGGGATGTTCGTATAAACTTCATAGAGGGCTCATTTGATTGGAAATTGAAAGTTCTAGTTCACTTTCTAAGTGTCAAAATATATTGGAGGGTAACCCCCCCCCCTCCCCTCCACGCCCTTTTTTTCCCAAATGCATGCAATAAAAAATTTTAGATAACCACTTTGTTAAAATAGCTCTAAGTTCAGATATAAAAAATTCCAGGGTTAAAACGATCCTCCAGGACCCGGGGCGTTGCAAATTACGTCTGGGGGCATATATGGTTCTTATGGAAGGGATGCTTGTATAAACTTCAAGGATGGCTCATTTGATTGGAAATTGAAAGTTCTAGTTCTCCTTTTAAAAAGTCAAAAAAGATTCGAGGGCACCTAGTCCCCCCCCCATTCCACACCCTTTTTTCTCAAACCCATCTGATAAGAACTTTAAAATAGCAATTTTTATAAAATAGTTCAAAGACCATATAACGAAAACTCCGGGGTCGACACAGCCCCTCAGGGCCCGAAGGCAGGCGTTTTAAGTTATGCCCTGGGGAAATATATGGTTCTTATGGAAGGGATGTTCGTAAGAACTTCAGAGAGGGCTCATTTGATTGGAAATTGAAAGTTCTAGTTCAGTTTTAGAGAGTCAAAAGAGATTAGAGGGCAACTAGCCCCCACCCCCTCCACGCCCATTTTTTCCCGAATGCATCCGATAAAAATTTTGAGATAGCCATTAAGTTAAAAATTGTTCAAAAGTTAGATAACAAAAACTTGGGTGTCGACACACCCCCCCAGGGCCCGAGGGCAGGCGTTGTAAGTTATGCCCTGGGGCATATATGGTTCTTATGAAAGGGATACTCGTATAAACTTCAGAGAGGGCTCATTTGATTTCAAATTGAAAGTTCGAGTTCATTTTTTAATAGTCAAAAAAGATCCAAGGGCAACTAGCCCCCCCCCCCCCCAGACACGCCTGTTTTTTCCAAACCCATCTGATGAAATTTTTTAGGTAGAAATTTTGCTAAAAAAAATAGTTCAAAGATCGGATAAAAATACTTCGGTGTCCATACAACCCCCAAGGGCCCGGAAGAAGGCGTTCTAAGTTATGCGCTAAGGGCATGTATGGTTCTTATGAAAGGGATGGTCGTATAAACTTCATAGAGGGCTCATTTGATTGGAAATTGAAAGTTCTAGTTCACTCTTTAAGAGTAAAGAGATTTATGGGCAACTAGCCCCCCATGTCCTTTTTCTCTCAAACCCATCTGCTAGAAATTTTTAGATAGCCAGTTTTTTTTTAAATTGTTCAAAAATTAGATAACAAAACTCCAGTATCAACACAACCCCCAGGGCCCAGAGGGTAGGCGTTGTAATTGTTGTCCGTGGGGTGTGTATGGTTCTTATGAAAGGGATGCTTGTATAAACTTCAGAGAGGGCTCATTTGATTGGAAACTGAAAGTTCTAGCTTACTTTTTAAGAATCAAAAGATATCCGAGGGCAACTACCCCCCCCTCCCACACACCCCTTTTTCCCCAAGCCTATCCGATAAAATTTTTAAATTAGCCACTTGATTAAAAATAATTCAAAGGTCAGACAAGAATAACTCCTGTGTCGACGCAACCCCCCATGGCCCGGAGGCAGGCGTTGTAAATAATGCTCTGGGGGCATATATCGTTTGTATAGAAGGGAAGCTTGTATAAACTTCGGAGAGGGTTCATTTGATGGAAATTGAAAGTTCTCGTTCACTTTTTAAGAGTCAAAAGAGATTGGAAGGCAACTAGCCCCCCCCCTTCACGCCCTAAATGCATCAGATAAAAAGTTTGAGATATACATTTTGTTACAAATAGTTCAAAGCTCAGGTAACAAAACTTCGGTGTCAACACAAACCCCAGGGCCCGAGGGTAGGCGTTGTAGTTATGCCCTGGGGGCATATGTGGTTGTCATGGAAGGGATGCTCGTATAAACTTAATAGAGGACACTGAAAGTTGTAATTCAGTTTTTAAGATTAAAAAGTGATCGGAGGGCAGCACCCTCCCCAACGCTTCATTTATTTTTTCCCAGACGCACTTCATATAGAAGTGCGTCGTATGGTAATGATCGGAGGGCAGCTACCCTCCCCAACGCTTCATTTATTTTTTCCCAGACGCACTTCATATAGAAGGGTCTTCGTATAAACTTCAAAGGGGGCTCATTTCAAAGGGGCGAACTTTTTCACTTTGATGTTCTTACTTTGATACCAGTTTTGATGCTTTGATGAAGATTTGATATTTTTTTCAACAGTTTGATTTTGAAACAAGGAACTTTTAAAAACTTGAAACTTTTTGCAATCAAAAACGAACAAGAATTAATAAAAAAAAACTTTCCGAAAAATAAGTTTTTCAAAGAAAAGTAAAGGCCATTTTAAACTTAAGCTCGGCAGATACAAATACCTGTTAAAATTCAAACTCAAATCGACCAGAAATTACTATTAAAGAATAAACGAAACCCAAAACGAACAGAAATTGAATAAACAATCATAGCAAAAAACATACAACAAGTAATAATATAAATGAATAAATAGATCTTAAAGCGAGTAATGCTTAGATTGAATGTGAAAATCAAGCTTAAACAGAAAAAAAATACTTTGCTATTGAAGTATAAATGAAACTTTGAACGAACAGAAATTAAATAAACAATCAATGCAAACAAACATACAATAAATATTAATGTAAATGAATAAATAAATCTTGAAACGAGTGAAACTGAAATTGAATATGCAATTCAAGCTTGAAACGAACAAAAATCACTACAAACAAGAGTTTTGCTATCGCCTCCTTCTCTCACTGTAAAAGTTTAAAACCTCCTGCGTCATTGTCACTTTACTGAAAACTATGTGCGTCTTGAACAGTCTTGGAAATTATGCACAATATCAAATTGAATTTTTGATATATAATGATATTATTTGTTGAGAGATCCATCAGTTCAAGAATTTATTTTGCTCTAATTTTATTTTTATTTTCAATGCTGTATGAACTGGAAAAGAAAATATTTGTAATACAATTCGTTTTCAGAGAAGCGCCAATACCGCAGAAGGCTTTTAGTTTTTTTTTACAGTTAAGAAAGGGGGCAATAACCAAACTCTTGTTTGTAGTGAAACTATATTCGTCTTGAACAACTCTAGAAAGAACTAATAAATTAAACTGAATATTTGATGCATAATGATATTAAGTACTAAAAGCTCATCAGTTCAAAATTTTACTATAATTTTATTGTTTATTTTCAATACTAGGTACAAAAAGATTATTTATAATAAAATTGGTTTTCAGTAAAACGCCAATGACGCAGTAGGTTTTAAACTTTTACAGTGAGAGAAGGAGGCGATACCCGAACTCTTGTTTGTAGTGTTTTTGTTCGAATCAAACTTGATTTGCATATTCAATTTAAGCTTCACTTGTTTTAAGATCTATTTATTAATTTACATTAATATCTATTGTATGTTTGTCTGCATTGATTGCTTATATAATTTCTGTTCGTTTTAAGTTTATACTTCAATAGCAAAACACTTTTTTTCGTTTTAAGCTTGATTTTCATATTCAATCTAAGCATTACTCGCTTTAAGATCTGTTTATTCATTTATATTATTACTTGTTGTATGTTTTTTGCTATGATTGTTTATTTAATTTCTGTTCGTTTTGGGCTTAATTTATTCTTTAATAGCAATTTCTTGTCGTTTTGAATTTGAATTTTAACAGGTATTTGTATCTGCTGAGCTTAAGTTTAAAATGGCCTTTACTTTTCTTTGAAAAACTTATTTTTCGGAAAGTTTTTTTTTTAATTAATACAAGATAAATGATTAAAATGGACATTTATCTTAATACTTGATTTAACTAAGTTAATTCGCTTGATTTTTCATAAAATTGTGTTTAGTGATGTATCAGCTATATTTTAGCTAATTGTGCATCAGCTATTATGAAGGAAAAACAGTTGATCATTGTGTGGAGGGAAAGAACAGGTACCTAAAAGAACGCATTTCAATCCTAAATTGTCTAACCCTCCTTGAGCCTTCAGATAAATATAAAAAAAGGTATGGGGGAGGGAGAATGACTTTATCTCTCAACTCCTTTCATTTAGACTTGGCTTGAATAAGGGTACTGCGGGGTGATACCTCCCTTCTTATTACAGAAAAATATTTCTTATATTTATTGTAAAGCTTCATTTAGCTAAAATGATTTGTATTGTATTTCATAAGACTATACAAATTGATGCGTCAGTGCACACCACCTATGGTGGGGGAGGGAGGATGGGCCATTTTATAGATGGCGAGGGAGAGATGCTTCAAAGTGAGCATTTTAATGCCCAAATATCCTAAATTTCATTTAGCCTTCAGATAAAGGTATAATAAGTTTTGGGGAAGAGAAGGTGGTAAAAATTGACGTCTGATCCATCTAAATCCCCGGGTATATTTTTGGTTTACGCCTATATTATCGATGCTAGGGTGGGGAGGTTGTAACAATGTCATTACGACAATCTTTATGTATATAGCATAAAATATTACATTTACCTATCTTTCGGGACAGAGGTGAAATCATGAGCTTCACCAGGAAATCCCTGGGGGGGGGGAGTGCAACTAGGATTTTGTTTCCAGTGGTTTTAAATGGTAATATTGCAGAGAATCCTATTGTAGAGGTCGCGATGGCTTCAGCTGCGTAGGTGATCAAAAGTCACGCGTGATTTCTATCCATACGAACAAAATACTCCTTTCCTTCAAGCCAAAATTCAGCATTAAAAATCAAACAGCGTATCAGAGAACCCTACTGTAGAGGTTCCAAGCTCCTATCTGCCAAAAAGAAGAATTTTGTATTTTTTGCCAGAAGAAAGATCACGGATACGTGTTTTTTTCTTCAGGGGTGATCGTATCGACCCAGTGGTTCTAGAATATCGTGAGGGGGGGGGGGCTCATTCAAACGGAAATTAAAAGTTCTAGTGCTGTTTTTAAATGATCAAAAAAATGGAGGGCAACTAGGCCCCCTCCCACGCTCATTGTTTCCCAAAGTTACCCGAACAAAATTTTGAGGATAGCCATTTTGTTCAGCATGGTCGAAAATATAATAACTATGTCTTTTAGGATGGCTTAATTCCCCACAGTCCCCGGGGGAAGGGCTGAAAGGCATGAACTTTACCCAATGTTTACATATAGTATTGGTTATTGGGAAGTATACAGACGTTTTCAAACGGGATTATTTTCTGGTAGGGGGTTGGGGGTAGGGTCGGGGGTTACGTGGAAGGATCTTTCCATGGAGGAAAGGTTCATGGGGGAAGGGCCATTGCTATGAAGGGGGCACCGGATTTCCCTGCATTACTTAAAAGAAACGATCAGAAATTAAATAAAAAAAAACAAGTTTTTCAATTGAAAGTAAGGAGCAACATCAAAACTTAAAACTAACAGAAATTATTACGTATATGATCTGGGTTCACCCAGAAAAAAAAGAATTGACAAAATGTTCGAATTTTTTCCAAAATTTCAATAACAATCCAACATTTCAATTATTAAGCAGAACATCTGAAAAAGCGGAATGCTACCAATGAATTTAAAACCATGGATATATAAACTACATCAGCAGATTGGTATCCTACCTCCTACATCCTATATTTATTAGGCCTAGGTTTAATTTGGAAAACGGAATAATTTGGAAAAGTTTTTCAACTGAAAATAAGGAGCAACATTAAAACTTAAAACGAATAGAAATTATTCCGTATGTGAGAAAGGCTGCCCTCTCTTCGCTCTTTAACACTAAAGTTTGACTTTACTTTAAAAACGATTGCTGAAATACAGGGGCTGTTGATTTGGAATAAGGCGCTTTTTTTAAATTAAGAAAACTTTAGCGTAGCGAACGAGGGGTTGTGTAGGGGGCAGCCCTCTTCATATAGAGAATAATTTCTGTTAGTTCTCAGTTTTAATGCTGATGATTACGTCCAGTCGAAAAAAAACTTCGACTGTCTTTTTTTATTTTATAATAGGTTACATTGAAGGTTAAGGGCTTTTTATTACAATCAAAGCTAGAACTTTGGCTTTGTTTCTTTTCAAAACTAGGTTAACTCGATAAAATGTGCGTCTAGATTCGCCTTTCAATTACTAAAACTCTATTTATAGACCAAAAAATGTAGCTATACAACCAATCAAATTAATACAATAAACACCTATAAATAAGATTAAACTAAACTAAAACTAGATAAATAAAATTAAATTGCTACAAATTATGAAAATCAGTCACCAAAAAAGCACTCTATGGTCGTCGGTTTATAGTAATTGCTTCTTTGTGTGACTTCATTTGTCACATTTCTTGACCAGTCAAATTATTCCTTAGCTCTTTATTGCTACTCACCGTTGTTACTATATCAGATTTTGAGTGCACAACCTGAAATGTACACACAGCCTGACATGTTCTTTCTTATGAGTTGATAAATGGGAAGCACAATACAGGCCAGGAAATGACCGCGCCAAGAAACAGCCGGGAAACAAACTCACGACCTGAATGGTTTTCTTTTATGATACTAAAAGGGACGTATATAGAAGGGACAAACAACGAACCCGGGAAATATACACACCGAGAAACAACCTGAATATGGACACCCAATTGATTATGTTTTTTTTTCACGAAACTTAAGTAAGAAAAAGGAACAAAAAGTGTTTTCAATAGCCTTAGCTGTTTTACTTATGGTTATATTTACAGCAGTTTACTAATTGCTGTTTTACTTGTTGCTGTTTTAATTATGGTTATATGTTTATATTATGGCTATATTATATATGGTTATATTGTTCCTATTCAAAAATTTTAGTGACTATAAAGAACACAAAGCTTGGTTGGTCTTTTTGTATTTTTTACACTCAAATTCTTAATTTTAATGCAGTTCAGCCATCAAAGGTGTCCATATAATCAAAAAGCATATTGTAATCGTTTTGGAGAAAGAGTTGCGACCCTCCTTTCTCATTCCAAGTTCTGTCAATGACTACGGTACTATATTTTCTCATGATTGGTTAAAAGTGACCAAAAATACCGATGGGCATAAAATTATGGAGGTTGAAAATTAATATCAATGTTTTGGTCTTAGTCTTTTGGTTTTAATTTTTTTTTTTTTTTTTTTTTTATTTAAGGTGCAGCATATACGATTATAAACGCTTGAGCTTCACTATTGTCTTCTTTTAGGTGTTTCTGTAGTAACCCTTGAGAAGTCGTTGGAGATCAACCACATCACCGCAAGAGTTAGAGACAATGTTCAAATTCGCTGTGATATAACAGGATCTCCTGCACCGCCCATTGTCTGGAGAAGACATGGGGTTGATCTTAGCACCCTTGGCGATGAAGACATAAGAGTGTTTTCAGACGGTTCGCTGTACCTAATGAAACTTCAGTTGCACCACTCTGGTAATTACACTTGTCAAGCTCAAAGAAACCATGAGGTTGTCCAGACACACGTGGTTTCTGTCCATAGTAAGTAACTCCCTTTGCTATTCTCCTCTACCACGGTAACTCTCCATGGTAATAACCCACAGTACATCTACCTCTACCACAGTAACAGTAACTCTACCATAGTAACTCCCTCTACCACAAAAATGAGGGGTGTTGCAACCCCTCTCAGGTACCCAGAATGCATAAGTGTCAATAGTTGAAAAAGTTATGTTCTGAACAGTTTTCTCTTCTATTACAAAAGTTGAATTTTGTGATTTTATAAACAACTCATTCTGGATTAACCGAATATTTGATTAAAGAATTGAAGTTAGTTTTCAGGAAAACGCAAATGATACTCTAGTCTTTTGGTTTTTTTTTAATAAATGGAGATCTTTATTACATAACTAGTATATACAAAAAAAAATCACGAAGCCCAGTATTCTGGGTTTGTATGGCTAGTCCTAGAATACTCTACATTACATATATGTATCGGGTTACCACATCTTCCAACTACCAACATATCAACACAGCATTATAATTCTGCTCGAAAAAAAATATATCAAAACTCATACTCATACAGGCAATGACGTCTCAACTGGCAACGGAAATTAGTCCTATCTAACCAATTTATCAACAAAGAAGGCAGCTCATTCCTCAGCACTGGAAGAGCATGGCAACTGAAAAATACCAACCTTGTCGACACCTTCAATGGTCTCCCGTACTGGCTTACTTGTCTATTTGCATAACTGTGAAAATCCGCAGCAGTAGAAAACATATTCCAAAAGCAAAATGGAACAATATGATTAATAATACCAAACATAAACAAAAAATTATAAAACTTACTTAATCCAGAGAACGGGAGTATTTGGACACGAGAATAATGCAGAAGTTCGGCTCTCAACCGCAAATATTGCTCTCATCACTTGGTTTTGTAGTGGCCGGAACTGCTTAAGGTGGGTCGAAAATGTATTAGACCATATCGAAAAACAATACAATAAGTATAGATGTATTAGTGAAAAATAAACCAGCCACAACACTTTGAGAAAACTGGTATTTCAGTTTTTTTAAGAATCCTAGATTTCTTACAATATTCAAGAATAAGCACTGAAAGTTGTTCTGGAAAACATACTGCTTCATCTTTCAGAACGCCTTAAGGTTCCAAAATTTTTCTTCATGTTATTACCAATTAACCAATACCAAGTTCTTTCGGCCACGGGTAATAGTTTGCCGATCTCCCAAAAACAATAAAGGCAGACTTGTTGTAATTAATTTTGAGCTTGTTAAGTCTCATCCATCTCTCTATGCGGATCAAATCTTCTTTCATTAAGAACAAAAGTTGACTATCAGTGAGTGCCTTAACTGAATGGTTGGTGTCGTCAGCAAAAAGAACAAGTGATTTTCTTGGTTTCGAATTTGCAGTCTGTTCACTCAAATCCGTCACCAGCTCAGAGAGTGCGCATTGAAGATCATTTATATAATCATGAACAGCAAGGGGCCAAGAGGGAAGCCATGGGATACTCCGCAGTTTAATAGAAAATCTCCCGACTCAGCTTCTTTCACTCTTTCATATAGTGATCGTCTCCTCGAAAACGAAGCAAGAATCTTTAGGGCGTTTCCTCTGATTCCAACATTTCCAGTTTCTTCAACAGGATCTCATGGTCTATGGTATCAAATACCTTGAGGATATCCAAAAAATAGTTGCAGCTTTAAGCTTGTCATCAAGTGCATCATTTATTGTAGTTGTCAGAAACTGTATAGCCTGCTCCGTTGAAAAACCTCTCCTAAATCGAAATTGGTTCTTGTAAAAAAAAATATTTTTTCCAGAAATTCATTTATTCGTATATATATTTTTTCGAAAATCCACGATAAAATCAGTAGGAGTGAATTCGGTCTATAGTTATTGAAATCACTTCGATCACCACCTTTATACAAAGATACACTTCTGGCTTTCTTAAAATGATCAGGGAATTCCCCTTTTTTAAGACAACTATTTATTAATGACACAAAATCTGGAAGAATCACAGGTAAGCTGCTCCATTTCGCATGTCGCTAACTATTTCATTCACCTCATGAATAAGTTGTTATACTGTTTGAGATAGTTGTTATAAGACGACAGTTATTGATCATTATTTCAGTGTCTTAAGCATAACATCATCGTTCATAGCATTTTCTGTTCGCTTTTATTTAGATTCTTAATTTGTAGCAGCTGCTTTCTGTTTTTTACTTTTACATCTTCTCTTTACTTGATGTTGAAAAACAGTGCTCTTTTGCCTTAACAAGAGATTAGTTGAATTCAGTGTATCAAATCGTCATTTGCACTTTACTGAAAAAAATATAAATGTTTTTACTTTCATAACTTCAATAAATCAAATAATTTTAGCATTTTGATTACTAAATATCGGTACTAATAAATCAAATAATATTATTATTTTGATTATTAAATACCAGTAAATGTATATTAAAGTGAGAATGGACGTTCATTTGTATTTTTTTCAGCAAAGTGCAAATTTTGTTCAAGCCTTGGGAAGGCATAGGCGTTTTGCGCCCAACTTGTGTTAATTTTTGCTCGTTTTGAGTTTGACTCGGTTATTTATTGTAATTTCTTTCCGTATTGGGTTTCATTTATTTATTGATGCTTATCTATTGTAGTTTCACGCTTGGTATATTGTTTGATTTTTTTTTTTTGCTCATTTTTGGTTTAATGGAGTTCTTTACTTTTCTTTGAAAAACTTATTTTGTGGAAAATTTTTTTTTAAATTAATCTTCTGCAAAGCCGAATCTATATTCATGTGAATTATTACTTTAATTTATTATAACTATTCTCACCTATTACAATATATAATTTTTTTTCTGAAATACAACTGACTTCTAAAGCAAAATTGATGCTTTAAAACACAACGATTCTAAGCCTATTTGAGGAGGTGCCCAGAGGAAGCGATTTGAGGTCACTCTCCCGTAGAAAACCCAAATTTGCCAAAATCGTGGGCACTTTTTGTTTGAATTATCAAATAAAAAGTTAATCACACTTCAGATCGGTTTTTTTTTCTTTATTACGCTCTATTTGGCCCTTCCTACGTGTCCCGCAAGCTTGAAGCCTATCACAGAGGAAAAAGCTCTTGGGCTATTTTCATAAATTCCACATCCGTAGAGCCAAAATTAGTTAAAAATTGTTGTTTTATTTAACTGGGTCTATGATTTTTCTCCTGGGGAATTCTTCCTAAAAATTCAACACCGGAAAATCCCCCTGTGGAAAATTCTTTCCTTCCCCCGACCCCCCCCCCCCTGTGGAAAATTCCCATTGGAGAAACTTCTCCCCAGAAAATCACCCCTCCCGTGGAAAGTTAGCACCCGGATAATTCCCCCCCCCCCATTTTCCCCAAACGCATCCGATCAAAATTTTGTGATAGCCATTTTGTTCAATATTGTCCAGAGGTTAAATAACCATTCCTCTGGCCTCGGCAATTCCTCTTTCAGCCTCCGGGATAAGGGCTGTAAGCTATAAATGTTGCTTATTATCAGGATGTAAATTTTCATTAGAGGGGTTGTCAGATAAACTTTGGAGGGGGTCAGATTCCTCAAAGGGTGTAAATTACTGTCAAAACATCCTAACTCTCATTGAGCCACTAGGTAAATAAAGAATTAGTTCTAAAGAAGGGGTGGTAAAGGAGTTAGAAATTGATATTTAATCCTCTTGATTTCTGGGAGTATTTCTGTTCTACGCTGTTATTATGAAAGTAAAGAGTAACACTAAACCCCAGAATTAGCAGAATTTATCCTGCATAGGAGAGGGGCTAACCCTTGCTCATCCCCAGCCTCCCCCTCGTGTCGTAGAAACTTCAGAAAATGCTCATTTGATCGTTAATTGAGAGCTCCAGTCCATTTTTATTAGTCGAAATGATTGGAGACCAATCGGCCTCATGTCCTAAAACCGTTTTAGGTACCTTGTTCTTTTTTTATCCCTTAAGAGATCTGATCGACATTTGAGGTACCTATTTTGTACTTTCTCTCTGGCTGCTCAATTTTGTGTGTGGAGTAATTTTCCATAGAGAGGGAGAATTATTCGGGAAGAGGGGATGGGGATCCGCAGGAGTTTTCCGGGAAGAATTTTCTTGGGGAATTCCTAGGGGTACAATGCTGGCTCTCTATTTAACTATGTTCGATTTATTTAAATGCAGTTCCATATCAAATTTTAAAGCAAGTTTTAAGCAAATTGTAGATCCATTTGCGGGTGGTACGAATCAACAAAGCGACAATTGGTGTCAAATTTTGTCTCTACATTTGCTTTCTTCAAGCAAAATTTTATCTAAAGTATAGGATAAAGGAGTAAGTTCAGTGTTCCTTCGTTGGTAAATTCAAATTACTGCAGCTTGAGTTTACGTTATTTTTGCACAAACACTTTTACAGCTTGCATTCAAACTTACATTTAAGCATGCGTTTATAGCTTAACACTTTTATGGCTTACATTTAAACAAAGCTGATCTAAAGCATATTTCAAGAACAAGCACATTTGGTGAGACATGCGATGTGATATGTCGGATGATAGACCGTAGGAGAGACAGAGAAAAGTGTTGTGCCTATTTTCAACGTTATGAATCTAAGGTTTTTTAGCAAAATTTTTTAGCATAATTTTTTCTAATGTTTCGTCTTTTATGGGGTTCCTTTGTATAGTCTGTATGTACTTTTAAAGCCTATCGGAGAAGATATATATATTTTTTCTCCAAGCCTCTATCCGCAAAAGGTATTTTTTTCCCATTTTGGACCCCATTTCACCCGACACATTGCATTCTCTACATTAGGTTGCCCTGGACAGGGATATTAGGCTGCCCTGGCCCAGGAAGTGATCAGGGACAACAACTTTTTTGCCCTTATCAGGGCTCCCTAGTGCCTTAATCCCTCCCAACAAAATACGTGGCCCCCTTAGCCAATGTAACAATTCTTGAAAGTTTCAAGCAATTTAGAAAAGTTTTCTAACCATTTCTGGACCCCATATAAGGGGGTTCCATATTTATGTTTCGCTGAGGACGGCCCTTGGACATAGGGCCGAAATATTCATTCAAATTAGAATTCCACTGTCTTACGAAAAGAATTCCCAATTGTTTTCTTGTTTTTGATGTTTAATATAATCGACCCTTTTTTGGCCCTATTTCAGAGGAATGAAATTTTCATACCCCTTGCAAGAGCATTTAAGTCAGTAGCCTAGTTTGGGGAACTGCTTTTTGGGGACCCATGCCCAAAAATAAATTTTTTTTTCTTGCGTTCAGGCCCCCTTGATACAGGGACTTAAAATTTTAAATTTCAAACTATTCAGAAAAGAATAATTTTTGGTAATTTTTGCCTTTTTGGGCCCTATTTTCTAGGGTGTCAATATTCTTTTCTGGTTTTCGTTCTGTGCTAAGATTCGCTTAGCTGAAGGACTCAGGAATACGGGTTTCAAGTCGACCAGGTTAAAGATATGGCCCATTTATAGCTCCAGTTTGGAGACCCCGTATCCGGAAATTTTTTTTTGTATTTTGGGCCCCGTTTGGCCCAAGGAATTGCGACTGTAAGGTTCAACAGATATGGCACAAAATGTATTTATTCCACTTCCGGATATCCTAACAACCGTTGCCTTAGCTCCCAACAAAATACGAGCTTGTTTCTGCGAAGAAAATGATCCCTGAATGTTTCGAGCCATTCCAAAACAAGATTAAATAGGCCCCAATTTTTCCTCTGTGGAACCTATCTGTAAATGATTTCAATTTGCGCAGTTTACGATCTTTTCTCCAGAGTCTCTTGTGGGGTATAGTATAATTAGTGTAAATAATTAAAAATCAAACAGTCCGTGGTAAAGAACTGTAAGTAAGGAGCGACTCGGCTCAATAATAACCGAAACTCTAAAACACAGAATTTTGATATCAATTGATACATCAAAAGATTCAGTTTATTATGCTGATTCCAAATATATAATATTCATCAAGTTGAGTGTTACCCACCAAAAGCTACGAGCCTATGAAACTTTGCATAATTTTTGGAATAGGGGAAAAACACCCCCCAAAATATAAGGAATCTTGATAAAAATCACACCATCAGATTTAGTGTATCCGAGAACCCTACTGTTGAAGTTTCAAGCTTTTGTATACGCAAATGTGGAATTTTGCGATTTTTGCCAGAAGACAGATCACGGATGAGTGTTTAGTTGTTTTTTGTTTTTTGTTGTTGTTATTTTCCCAGGGTTGATAGCATTGAAACAAGGGTCCAAGAAG
This sequence comes from Artemia sp. Qi Xiang Cuo, assembly GCF_049724085.1. NCBI lineage: Eukaryota > Metazoa > Arthropoda > Branchiopoda > Anostraca > Artemiidae > Artemia > Artemia sp. Qi Xiang Cuo. Next base: position 81,649,224 of record NC_142798.1, on the reverse strand, counting down.
ATCGAAGAGGGCGCATTCGAACGGCAATTAAAATTTATAGTGCCCTTTTTAAGTGATAAAAAAGATTGGAGGCAACTGGCCCCCCTCCCCGGCCCATATATTTCCCAAATTTGCTGGATCAAAATCTTGATATAGCCGTTTTGTTCAGTATAGTTGAAAGATCAAATAACTATGTCTTTAGTTATTTTCGAAAATATTACCCGCCGCAGTCCGTGGGGAGAGGCCTGTAAGTAATAAAAATTGCCCATTGTTTACATATAGTATTTTCTATTGGGAAGTATACAGACATTTTTATGGGGGGGGGAGTTTATGCTTGGGATGGATTTCCATTGGTAGAATCTTCCTTGGAGGTAAGTTTCCGGAGGGGGTGAGGGAAAATTCTACACTTGGGGGATTTGACAGAATTCCTATACGAAATTCTTGTTAGTTGTCTTACATTATTTTTGCCAACTCAGTATGAGATGTTCCAGGGAAATTATCCAGGGGCTATTTTCCTTATGCTTTGATTTTCGAAAAAGTTTCTACGGAAGGGGGTATTTACGAAGTGATCAAGAAACCGATTAGCGACTAAAGTCAAGAAGTTTTACGGTGAGGGATAATTTCAGCGAGGAAAGAACTGTCTGGAGGAAAATTGAAGGGGGGGGGGTGTACTTTAGGTTTGATGAAATTTTCACAGAGGATTTTCCCAGGAGGGGTATATTTCATGGAGGCCGAGCCAGATTTACCTGCATTATTTGAAAAATGAACAGAAATTAGATAAAAAAAAAAAATTTTTTTAACTGAAAGTAAGGAGCAACTTTAAAACTCAAAAAGAAAATAAATTATTCTGTATATGAAGGGTTAAGTCTCGTCAATACCTTGCTCTTTACGCAAAAGTTCGACTGTTAGTCCCAATTTTTTAAGAACGGCTACTGAAACACAGCGGGCGTTTAATTATAATAGGAAGCTTTTTTAAAAAATGCTAACAGCTTTAGCGTAAAGAGCAAGGTATTGAGGAAGGGGCAACCCTTCATATACGGAATAATTTATGTTCGATTTGAGTGTTAATGTTGCTCTTTACTTTCAGTTAAAAAAGCTCTTTTTTATTTAATTGCATATAGACTCCAAAATACTCAGATTACAATATATTTTGTGTGGGATTGATAGTTAACCAAGAAATCCAGCAGATAAAATACTAAAAAATCAACACAAAAAATCAAAAAAATCAAACACTAAAAAATCAAATTCAAATATTTAAATAATTAGATCTAATATATCTAAATCTGAAATATCAATATAAAAACGAAATATTAAGTTTTTTTTGCACGTGGCACAGCGATATCATTAGGTTGCAGTTATTGCTACAACCATGATGTGGCACTATAAACTTCCGGTTAATGGGTCTCATTCATGATTGGCTACCTGGGAATGTTGGTGGTACAAACTGGTAGGAATAATCACTTTGCCATGATCTTATTTTATCGTGGTTTAAACTAGTACCCTTAAATATCCATTTATATAATCCCATCCCTGACATTCTACGGTTACTTGTTTGATAGTATCACCCCGGGGGGAAGGAGGATTGTAAGGATGCTCAACTTTTCTACGGTTTTCCACGATTTTCAAGGTAGGACACTGTAAGAATCCAGTTGATGGATATCAACAACGATCATTCAAATGGTGCATTATTTTTTTGTGGTCAAGTGCAGGGCTGGGTAAACTTCGGAACGAGAGCTACAAGTGACCCATTAGAGCATAACATGAGGCTTGCAAGACAGATGTCTGTTTCGTATCACGATCTTACATCAATCTTTTCTTTCTCTCTTTTTTCCTGATTTGATTGTTATATATTGGTATATTCCTGATAATTGCTTTAAATATTTCCGTCGCAACGGTTGCGAGGTTGCGTGTAAACCGTCGCAACCGGTTTACATTGAACCGGTAATAAATAATGAATGCGAATAGTTTCAGTTTAGGTTTATGTAGAAATTTCTTGTGACAGTTATAATTTAGAAGTGAATCATTGTTGACCTTGAATAAACAAAGTCATGCTATAAAAAAATTAAATTTTAATGTCTTGGGCTTAGTAAAGAATGGACTGTTAAATCTTGTTTTATTAATGTTGGAGGCAATTGAATATTTTGCTTACCATTATATCCTATTTTGTTTTAAATTGTAATTAAAGTACATGCAATATGTAACCCCCATTAGCAATGAAGTTCAAAATGGGGGCTTATGAAGTGAATGTTTGCCCGACCCTGACGTAGCGTTACGTTTGCGGAGCTTCAGGCTATTTTATAATGTACCAACATGCATTCTTGCATGTTGTGAAAGATGCATTCTCACATTGTGAAAGTGTTTGTATTTGGTTGATAATTTTTGTATTGTTTTCAACATTGATTGCCTTTTTTTAAAGCGTTGCCACAAGTCCGAGTAACACCAAGGTTGCAGTCTAAGAAGCCAGGGGATGAGGCAAAATTGAAATGCCATGCCACAGGAGAACCTTTTCCAAAGGTAAGCTCATTGTTGAGCTTTATTTGCTAATTTTGGTGTTTCAGTTTCATTTAATTATGTTGAACCTTTTGTTTACACATCATTTTTAATACGAAGATTTTTTTTTTTGATTTCACTGGTATTTCTATGCATGTTTACCAATTATCCTTTTTTTTTTTTTTTTTTTTTTTTTTTTTTTTTTTTTTTTTGAGTTCAATCATGGGTGCAACTTTTCACTGTTTTTGAAAGGGCTAAGTAGGGATATATCCTTGCCTTAGCTCTTTCAGAGCCATAGGGGGCACATTGGGTGTTGAAAGGCCTCTCCCCTCGTCCCGAAGTGGTGCTGCAGCGACGACATCTTCCCATTCAGGTACTAATGGGGTATCAGCCGTCCCCAGATCTTTGTCAACAGTCCACCGCAAGGTGTTCTTTGGACGACCACGTCTTCTTCTGCCGTCTGGTTTCCAATTGCAGACTGAGAGAAGAAGGTGACCTTCTTTCATACGGAGTACATGTCCTAAAAATATCCACTTCTTCTTCATTAGAACAACAGTAATGAAAGACTGGTCCGTTCTACTGCAGATTTCAGAGTTCTTTTTTTCAAAAGTACTAAAAACTTTAGAGTAAAGAGCGAAGTGTTGAGGAAGAGCAGCCCCCTCATATACGTAATAATTTCTATATGTTTTAAGTTTTAATGTTGCTCCTTACTTTCAGTTGAAATAACTTGTTTTTTTATTTCTATAAAAAGCTCCGGTTGACTGACCAATTTTGTGTTGCAATCACCATCACGATCAATCTAGCCACCTAGGTAATCCTATGCTTTCTAAAAGTCAGAATATAATTTGTACTTTATTAAAAAAAATTCAAATGAATTTACCAAAAAAAATGTGCATTGTCAGTTTAATATACATAATGCTGATATTTATTCCTCGGAATCTTAATTAACTTTTGTTTTCTGAAAGTTTTAAAAGTGAAAGCATTTAAAAGAATTTGTTTCAGTAAAGTACAAATTATATTCTGGCTTTTAGAAAGCATAGGATTTAGAAGCCTACTCAGATTAATTTCTGCTCGTTTTGAGCTTGACTTATTTTAATTTCTGTTTGTTTTGGGTTCCATTTATATATTAATTCTGATTTGTGGCTGTTGTATGTTTTGTAGATTATTTGATTCTATTTTTATTCATTTTTTGGTTTAATGAAGTTCTTTACTTTTTTTTGAAAAACTTATTTTGTGGAAAAAGTTTTTTTTTTTAATTTTTGTTTGTTTTATATTGACATATTTTTTTTGAGGGAGAAAGGCTGAGCCTCTTCTGAAGTAAACAACCATCCCTTCCATAAAAAATTTTGATACCCCCTGGGCGTAACTTAAAACCCTTGCTCCTAATCTATTGGGTTTATTTCAACCCCAAAAGCGTTTTTATATGATATTTAGACTATTTTGAATAGAATGGCTATCTCAAAATTTCTATTAAACACATTTTGGAACAATCTGACGTGTGTGTAGGGGGAGAGGGTAGCTGCCCTCTGATTCCTTTGATTATTAAAAAGGGCACTAGAGCGTCTGATTACCAATCCAATGAGTCCCCTTTGAAGTTTATATGACCACACATATGTCCCCAGGGCAAAACTTACAACCCTTGTCCTGAGGGCTGGGAGGATTTGTTATCCTCAAAAACATAATTTCCAGACCTTTCTGATAGGTTTAACAAAATGGCTATATCGAAATTTTGATTGGAAGTTTTTGAGGAAATGATAGGCGTGGAGAGACATCTGCCCTCTGATTACTTTTGACCAATAAAAAAGGCACTAGTCTTCTCAATTTCCAATTAAATGAGCCCTTTTTGAAGCTTCTACGACAAAAATTTTTATAAAAACGGTAAATGCCCCAAAGGCATAACCTACGACCCTTGTTCTGAGGGCTATGAGGGAAGGGTTGCCATCCTCAAAGACATAATTTCCAGACCTTTCAACTACGTTGAACAAAATGCCTATCCAAAAATTTTGATTGGATGTGTTTTGGGAAATGGTGAGCGTGAGAGGGGGGTCAGTTACTCTCCAATCACTTTCAACTATTAGAAAGGGCACCAGCTCTCTAAATTTCCAATTGAATGAGGCCTTTTAAAGCTTCTACGACAAAACTTTCTATAAAAACCATATATGCCCCCAGGGTACAACTTACAACCCTTGCCCTGAGGATTGTGGGGGGGCTGCGGTTGTCATCTTCAAAGACCTAATTTCAAGAACTTTCAACTACGTTGAACAAAATGAATATCTCAAAATTTGATTGGATGTGTTTGGGGAAATGGTGGGCGTGAGAGGGGGGTTAGTTGTTCTTCAATCGTCTTCGACTATTAAAAAGGGCACTAGCCATTTCAATTTCCAATCAAATGTGCCCTTTTTAAGTTTCTACGACAACTCCTTCTCTAAGAACTTCATATGCCCACAGGGCATAACTGACGACCATTGCCCTGAGGGCTGTGGGGGGTTATCATGCTCAAAGACCTAATTTCCAAAAATTTCCACTACGTTGAACAAAATAGTTCTCTCAAAATTTTGATTTGATGTGTTTGGGGAAAAGGTGGGTGTGAGAGGGGGGTTAGTTGGCCTTCAATCACTTTCGAATATTAAAAAGAGCACTAGCCCTTTGAATTTCCAATCGAATGAGCCCTTTTTGAAGTTTGGACGAAAAAGCTTTCAGTAAAAACCTTATATGTCCCCAGGGCATAACTTACAACCCTTGCCCTGAAGACTGTGAGGGGATTTTCCTGCTCAAAAACATAATTTCAATTTCCAATTGAAGCCATTTCAATTTCCAATTGAATGAGCCCATTTTGAAGTTTCTACGACAAAGCTTTCTATGTAAACACTATATGCCCCCAGGGTATAACTTATAATCCTTGCCCTGAGGACTGTGGGGGGGGGTGTCATCCACAAGGACCTAATTTTCAGAACTTTCAACTACGTTGAACAAAATGGCTATCTAAAAATTTTAATTGGATATGTTTGGGGAAAAGGTGGGCTTGACAGGGGGTTTAGTGGCACTCCAATCACTTTCGACTATTAAAAAGGGCACTAGCCCTTTGAATTTCCAATAAATGAGCTCTTTTTAAAGTTTCTTCAACAACGCCTTCTATAAAAATCTTATATGCCACCAGGGCATAACTTACAACCCTTGCCCTATGGGTTGTGGGGGAGTGTCCTCCTCAAAAACATAATTTCTATCTTGAAATTATGAACAACTACGCTGAACAAAATGGCTATCTCAAAATTTTGATTGGATGTGTTGGGGGAAATGATGGGTGTAGAAGGGCTATTAGTTGCCGTCCAATCACTTTCGACTATTAAAAAGGGCACAAGCCACTCCAATTTCCAATTGAATGAGTCCTTTTCAAAGTTTCTACGACAACTCCTTCGATACGAAGTGCCCTGGGGAAAAAAAAAATAATAATACATTGTGCCAATTTCGTTCTTTACTTAGGCAGCACTATTACGCTGCCTATAATAGGCAGCGCGCTAGCACTGCCTATGTAAAGAACGATGTGGGCCCAATTTTTTTTTTGTTTTTTTTTATCCATACCGGGGCACTTCGTACCAAACGAGTCGTCGTAGAAACTTCGAAAAGGACTCATTCGATTGGAAATTCAAAGGGCTATTGCCCTTTTTAATTTTTGAAAGTAATTGGAGGGCAACTGGCCCCCCCCCCCCTCCACGCCCATCATTCCCCCAAATACATCCAATAAAAATTTTGAGATAGCCATTTTGTTCAGCGTAGCTGATTTCCAGATAGAAAATATCTTTTTGTGGAGGACACTCCCCCACAACCCTCGAGGCAAGGGTTTTAAGTTATGTCCTGGGGGCATATAAGGTTTTTATAGAAGGCGTTGTCATAGAAGCTTCAAAAAAGGCTCATTCGATTGAAAATTCAAAGGGCTAGTGCCCGCTTTAATAGTCGAAAGTGATTGGAGGGCAACTAGCCCCCCCCCCCCCGCGCCCGTAATTCCCCCAAATACGTCCAATCAAAATTTTGAGATAGCCATTTTGTTCAGCGTAGTTGATTTCGGGATAGAAAATTTGTTTTTGAGGAGGACACTCCCCCACAACCCTCAGGGCAAGGGTTTTAAGTTATGCCCTGGGGGCATATAAGGTTTTTATAGAAGGCGTTGTCATAGAAACTTAAAAACAGGCTCATTCAATTGGAAATTCAAAGGGCTAGTACCCTTTTTAATAGTCGAAAGTGATTTGAGTGCAATTAGCCCCTCCCCGTCACGCCATTCATTCTCCCTAACACATCCAATCAAAATTTTGAGATAGCCATTTTGTTCAGCGTAGTTGATTTCCAGATAGAAAATATATTTTTGAGGAGGACACTCCCCCACCTCCTTCAGGGCAAGGGTTTTGAGTTGTGCCCTGGGGGTATATAAGGTTTTTAAAGAAGGTGTTGTCGTAGAAACTTCAATAAAAGCTCATTCGACTGGAAATTCAAAGGGCTAGTGCCCTTTTTAATAGTCGAAAGTGACCGGAGGGCAACTAGCCCCCCCACACCCATCATTCCCCCAAACACATCGAATAAAATTTTTGAGCTAGCCATTTTGTGCAGGGTAGTTGATAGAAAACATATTTTTAAGGAGGACACTCAACCACAACCTTCAGGGCAAGGATTACAAGTTATGCTCTGGGGGCATATAAGGTTTTTATTGAAATCTTTGTCGTAGAAACTTGAAAAAGGGCTCATTCAATTTGAAATTCCAAGAACTGGTACCATTTTTAATAGTCAAAAGTGATTTGAGGGCAACTAACCCCCCTCTCTCGCCCACCTTTTCCCAAAACACATCCAATCAAAATTTTAGATAGCCATTTTATTCAACGAAGTTGAAAGTTTTGGAAATTAAGTCTGTAAGGATGACAACCCCTTCCCCCACAGACCAGGGTAGGGGCTGTAAGTTATACCCTGGGGGCATATAAGGCTTATATTGAAAGCGCTGTCGCAGAAACTTCAAAAGGGCACATTCAATTGGAAGTTGAAAGGGCTTGTGCCTTTTTTAATAGTTGAAAGTGATTGGATAGCGACTAACCTCCCTCTCACGCTCACCATTTGGCCAAACACATCCAATCAAAATTTTGAGATATATATTTTGTTCAACGTAGTTGAAAGTTCAGGAAATTAGGTCTTTTAGGATGATAGCCCCCTCAGAGTCCTCAGTGCAAGGGTTGTAAGTTATGCCCTGGGGGCATATAAGGTTTATATAGAAAGTTGTATATGATTTATAGAATAGATTTTAGTCTACCTCAAATCCAATTTTTATATTCTTAAAAACTAGATGTTGACTTAAGATTAAATCAAAATGCACTGTGATAATGCTAATTCCCAATAAGGCATCTCAGCAGTATCCCAAGAACGGCCGAGGGTATTATGTTCAAACGCTTGGGGCTACTTCTGCTCTAAAAATTTAACCAAATCCAAATAGCGTAAGTGTATCCAAGCTATCAAAGAAAGTAAATAGATTTTTTTGCGATTGGTGTCAAGTTTTCTATTACAGGTCAACTAGAGGAGTTATGAAACTAAATTAAACAGTAATATTTGTGTCCAGATTTTTACAAGGGTGTATGCTGTTAAAAATTGCTGAAAATTTTTCTCTGGGATACAAATAGCAGGCCGAACTATAAAGTCTTAAAAAACGAAAAGATTTAAAGTATTATTTTCTTTTGCCCTGAAAAGACTGTCAATATAAAACGAACAGAAAATAATTAAAAAAAACTTTTTGCACAAAATAAGTTTTTCAAAGAAAAGTAAAGAACTCCATTAAACAAAAAATGAGCAAAACTAAAATCAAATAATCTACCAAGCGCGAAACTACAACAAATCAGCATTAATAAATAAATGATACCCAAAACGAACAGAAATATACAATAATTAACCGAGTCAGACTCCAAACGAGCAGAAACTAACATAAGTTGGGCACAAAACCCCTATGCCTTCCCAAGGCCAGTACAAAATTTGCACTTTACTGAAAAAATACAAATGAATATGCATTGTCAGTTTAATATACATATACTGATGTTTAGTAATCAAAATATTAATATTATTTGATTTATTAAAGTTATAAAAGTAAAAACATTTATATTTTTTTCAGTAAAGTACAAATTTTAAAAAGAAAGAAAAAGAAAGAAAAAGAAAGTAAAAAGAAAGAAAAAATATTAAAAAGAAAAAGAAAGAAAGAAAAATATTAAAAAGAAAGAAAGGAAAAAGAAAGAAAAGAAAAAGAAAAAGAAAAAAGAATTTTTTCTTTCTGTAAAAAGAAAGAAAAAATATTAAGTCTCTTATTGCTGGACCTTCACGAACTTATTTTAGGATGATACATGAATAAAAAAGAAGGTTATTTGATGGAATTTTAAAAGTAAAATTGGAATCTAAAATAAACAAAAGTTATTGCTTTGCAGTTATTTTTAATGCGTAAGCATGCCACACAAACAGTTTTTATTATTTTTACTTAACAGCAAAATTCAGGATCTGTACCTTAGTATATTTTGAATCCCTACGATCTAGCTTATTTTTTTTTATATGAAATAAAAAAAAACAAGTTTTTTTTAACTGAAAGTAAGGAGCGACATTAAAACTTAAAACGAACAGAAATTATTCCGTATATGAGAGGAGCCGTCCCCTCCTCAATACCCCGCTCTTTACGCTAAAGTTTTTTATTGTTAAAAAAAGTTATGAGAAACAGTATAACTTTAGCGTAAATAGTGAGGCATTGAGGAAGGGAGAGCCCCCTTCATATACGGAATAATTTCTGTTCGTTTTAAGTGTTGATATCGCTCCTTTCTTTCAGTTAAAAAAAACTTGTTTTTTTATTTAATTTTTGAACATTTTTGAATTAATGCAGGTTTTGATTTTGGCTTACCGTACATGAATAATTAAAACAAAATTCGCATATTCATTTTACTTTTTTTTGGTTAAATGGCTTTCTCGAAAGTTGTTTAATTTTACTTACGAACGTTTTTATAAGTAATAAATATACGTAACTTACGAATTAACTTACGTAACGAACTTCTATATTCATATATTTTAACACGTATATTAGGGGATTCGCCCTAATATAGGTATTAGTCAATACCTCGCTTCTTACGCTAAAGTTCGAATTTTGTTCCAATTCTTTAAAAATGACCTCTTAATCACAAAGGCCGTTAATTAGAATAAATAGCTCTTATGAAAGTACTCAAATATCTTTGGCTTAAAGAGCGCGGTATTGAATAGGGGGCGACCCCAAACACATACGTAATACTTTCTGATCGTTTTAAGTTCTGATGTTGCTCCTTACTTTCAGTGGAAACATTTTTTTATTTATTTAATTTCTGATCGTTTTTTTTAAATAATGCTGGGAAATCTGGCACCCCCTACATAGCAATATCCCTTCCCTCATAAAAATTTCCTCCCTTGAAATATCCTCCCACACAACCCTGACCCCCCCCCCCCACGACCACAAAAAATCCTCCCTGAAAACGTCTGTATACTTCCCAATAACCAATACTAATTGTAAACATTGGGTAAGGTTCATAACTTTCAACCCTCCCCCCGGGGACTTTGGGGGATTAAGTCATCCTAGAATACACATTTTTATATTTTTGACCATGCTGAACAAAAAGGCTATCCTAAAACTTTGATCAGGTGACTTTGGTAAAAAATTAGCGTGGGAGGGGGCCTAGTTGCCCTCCATTTTTTTGGTCACTGAAATAGGGCACTAGAATTTTTAATTTTCGTTCAAATGAGCCCTCACACGATATTCTAGGACCACTGGGTCGATACAATCATCCCTGGAAAAAAAACAAAATAAAAAATAAACACACAAAAAAATAAAAATACAAAAGTCCATATTTTTGCAGATAGGAGCTTGAAACCTCTACAGTAGGGTTCTCTGATACGCTGAATCTGATGGTGTGATTTTCAATAAGGCTCTTTTAATTTTAGGGGGTGTTTCCCCCTTTTTTGAAAATCAGGCAAATTTTCTCAGGCACGCAACTTTTTACGGGTAGGATTAAACTTAACGAAACTTATAAATTTGAAATCAGCATTAAAATGTGATTTTTTTTATGTATCTATTGGTATTAAAAGTCCGTTTCTTAGAGTTTCGGTTACTATTGAGCCGGGTCACTCCTTACTTACAGTACGTGGTAACCACGAACTGTTTGATCTCCAGCTCTCTGTAAGACATATGAAATATAAGACGTCAAGATTAGTTGCTGGTTTTCTTACATCAGGAAGTACATTGATTTTGTTAAACCACACATTTGATGGAAGAAAGGTTCAGAATCTTGGAATTTTTGATGAAGTATTAAAGTAAGGAAAGGGCTTTTAGATGTATTTTATAATCAACTTAGCCAAATTTACTTCTGAAAATAACAATTAATTAGAGTTTGATACTGAAAAGTTTTTTGCCACTTTTTACTTTTCCTTGTTCCTAGAAAAGGTCCTTTTGGGTGTGTAAGGTATAATCAAGTGACTGACACTAAAACCTCAAATAACGGGGAAAAAGCAGATATGGTTAAATTACTGGGGATGGGGGGTTAAATTAATGTGCTAAGCAAAAAATAATACCATTATATTAATGAATCTTCTAAAAATGAATCTTAGAATTCACAAAATTATAGCAAAAATATCGAACAAATTCCTGACCCTTCTCCAGATGAAAAAAAAAACGAGGAAATTATTCTCGATGGAAAATTTCCATGTTTTATAGGTTGTTTGAAAAAAAAAGTGGAAACACTGACTGTGATGATCTCTTCCTTACACTTAATTGGGAAATTGTGTGCGTTTTAGGTTGAATGGCTGAAGAATGATGCCCCAATAGCCCTATCTAGGGTAGATGACAAGTACAGTATCAGAGGAGAGAGTTCATCCCTTCAAATATCACAAATCAATTACGCGGATACTGGAGCTTACATGTGCCAAGCAAGTGGACTTGCTGGAGTGTCAAGAGACATATCTTCCTTGGTTGTCAGAGAGGACGCCGTTTCAGGTCTTTAATTTTACCTATGTCTTATTAGGCTGTGTAAATGGGTGATCCAAGCAATTTTAATATGTTTTCTTGTTGGTAGGGGGGGCGTTTAAGGATGGAAAAAATTCGAGAAAGAGTCTGGATTTTATTAATTAAACATTATAATATTTCTACGGAACTTAGACCGAATTTTATATTCCGAACCTTGTTGAGCCTGGCACTGTTAAAGTCTACTTTTTCAGTAGGCCTATATGTTCAGACTTCTGAAAGCGGTACACTGTCCATGGTCACAGAAAAGTACTATTGATTACGAACTCACCGTCGTTGTGATTCTGGCTTTCTTTTTTGTCTTTTTTTTTCAAAATCAAGAATTTGTTTTTGTACCCTAGTCTGAACCTCCCTGAAAGGAACAAAACAGAAGTGCATTTTGTCACATTCACTTTTACGAATTCATCCCTACAGGAAAAACATCACTACTAGAAAAACATCACCACTGGAATTTGTTCAGGATTATCTACTTAAAATCAAAGTTTCCAGGATTTGTATTACATGTAGTTTTTCGAGTGCTTTTAGGGCTGTTTTGTAAATTTAAGCTTTTTCGCCTTATTTATTCTGGGCTATTTACTATTTTAAAAAACTGTCATTTCTTTTTCTTTGTAAGTGCCGCAAGATTTATGGACTGGAGACTTCAGTTATATTCTAAAAATAAGCCAGGTCTTCAGTCATTTCTAAAGGTCCAGCTTCACTGTCATTGGAATTCATCTTGCAACAGTGCCAGCTTTTGTTTTATGGGTTTGGTTTGCAAAATGAATGAATAATTTGTAGTTATCAGCCCGGATAATCAGAAAGAGTCTGAGACTCAAGCATCTAAAAGCTGTGAAAAAGCAACTTGCTCGTAACTGAAAAACATAAATTGCTTCAAAGGGTAATGCAGCTATTGTTTAGATTACTATTGCATTCTTGCGCTTGACGTTGAAGCAAAATGTTCCGTCTCTCCAGAAATTCCATTTTCCTTTCCGGCTTAATAAAGGAAACAAAAGTAATCTACTGTTTCGTTTTTTCTTATTGAGTGTAACATCTACTAAGCATTTCTGTCAGGGATCTTCATTTTTTTATCAGTTTTAGGTAAATATCATTTGATTCCTGTTTTTCCACTTTAAACAATAGTTGCATAATTTTGTTCCTGATTCATTAAAGAACGATTAATCTCAAAAGTAAATTTTAAAACAACCCACTACAATAATTTTTTAGTGGCTGCAGAAAACCAGCAACCGTTTGCTATAATACATTATCACATTATATTTAAAAATCTTCAAAAAAATTATTTGAAATATTCAATAAATCTATGATATGGAGAAAAAAAGAGATTTTAATTACAAAAAATATTGTAACTCATAATGTTTTGTTTTATTTATACAGAATTAATATTTCTCAAAAAAGAAAACAGCAGGTTCTGAAAAGGTGGGGTTATTTGTCTCTCCAGAAATTGTATTTTCCTGCCCGTCCAGATTTGTCACTCGGCATTAGTTAATCCTTGTTTTAAAAGGGTGTGGCTATTTTCATCGCCAGAGATAAGCAACAGGGTGATTGGCTGTTGAAAATTCATCAAAAACACAAACGAAAAAATATTGATATTTCACTAAAGAAGTTTTTTTTTCTTAGGTTTGTCTTTGATCAGTTAGGTATATAACACAGTAAGTTACCAAGAAACCAGTTTAAGAAAATAGCTAAGTTATGTTAGGTAAAATACACCAAGTTAAATCGTAATTCATGCATATAGGCATACATAAGACATTTTTCGGTATTTAAAATGGGAGTGGGGATAAATCTCCCAAAAAAGCAAGAAAAGACAATTCTAAGTAACTTATACAAAACATAAATCATATTTTAAGGTTCATGAGCTTTTGGAGAGTCTATTGAAGAGTCCTTCTTTCATATCCTTTAATTACCCAACTAAGAGTGGATAGGAAATCGAATGAAGATACCGATCGCAAATTTATTCAGTAAAAAAAAAGATGATAGGGCATTAAAAGAGAGCAGATGAGGTGAGAATACCAGTAGATGAGAACCTGAAATGAAAAAGGAAGTGTGGAATCAAATTCTCCTACATAAGGTGATATTTCACAAAATATACGCAAAACACAAAATTCATCACACATAAATAGTCTTAATAGTCTTAATGATGTATTATATTCATAGGAAAAGGTTGCCCCCTCCCCCCCCAAAAAAAGACTGACTAAAAAGAAAAGGGATTGACTGGAAAGCTTAAAATAACTTGGTAATGCAGGTAAAGTCATTTCTGGAGGTCTAAAGACCACTGAAAATCTTCCAAGATTATACAGACATTACACTCTCTGCTTATACGATGGCTATGAAGAATATTTTTCTGCGGTGGATTCCACGTAATAGAATTTTCCCATAAAGAAAAATTATCCCCTCCCGTAAAAAGATTTCAAATAAAACGATGTTTCTCAGCTATTTATGTTGCCGGTGGTTACGATTCAAGGTGCACATCAACCCTCTGCCCAAGAAAATATTGAATAAAAAGTGAAGTATTTTCAATTGGTTTGTTTATAAACACTTGTTTTCTTTAAAAATGAATTGCTTATTTATAAATATAAATAGTTTGTTTAAAGATGAATTAGACCTGGACAAAAATTAAATCGCGACCCTATAGCTCCTAGACAGCTTACATAAATTCGTGTATGGTATAAAAAAGCCAAAATTGTTATTTATAGATGACATGCAAGAAGAAAAACGCTTCTATGTATTTCACGAAAAAGGAGTTTCTGTATATGATCCGAGCAACTGTCGTCTACATCATCAGATTCAAGGAACAGATATAGTTCCTGGCACCCAGGTATCATTTGTTGTAAGCATGCCGTTTTATTATTTTATTTTACTTTTTTTTCCTTATCATAACAAGGAAGTATTTTCCTTGTCGCATCTTGTTGCATTTTGAAGGGAAACAATCGTAATTCTTGGAAACAGGAATTCTAGTTGTGACAAAAGTACAACTACTAGCAGCTCACTGCAGCATCAATCTGTCTGAGGGTAACATATCTGCACACGCTCTTCCTCCATCCCAGCATATTTAGAGCTTCACTTTTTACCCCCTCACACAAACTTCCAATTTCCTTTAGATCCTTTTTTTACTTCGTTATACCCCATTCAAAGCCTGAACCCAGATGAACAGTCGACAGTAAAATTACAAACAAAGGTACTTTATTAGTAGCCGGGCAACACGCAAGAAGTGAAGTTTGGTTAATGCTAATGAAATAAAAACAAAAGTATGATAAAATAACAGTTTAGAAACAAATTTGGGCTATATATTTGCACATTAGGGGGGGGGGGGGGGGTAAAGCATAGCATACTTTAATACCCTTTTTTGCCCCTTTAACCCCAAAAAACTAAAGTTTAAATCTCTGTCACGGAGTGAGCAATAAGTCACTATGCAGCAGAAACCTGTTTTTCAATTGTATCTTTGACATTCTATATGCGGTTCTTCTCACCTGTTGCCCGGCTACTAATAAAGTACCCAAACAAATGGAAAACATGAACTTAGGGAGGTAAATCTACTCCCATTTTTTAAATCCAAGTTTTTAAAAAGACATCCTTTCCTTTTTCAAGACCTTTGTATAGTGCTGTCCCAATTTTTCGCAGTGCCTGGTGCAGCTCTAACTCTTAAGGTAAGTTCTTACAGAAGACAGTATCAAGTGAAATTAGGCATGTGGCCTCACTAAATTAATGTCAACCCAGCATGTTTTAAAATGAATATTGTAAAGTCTTCCTAGAAAGTCGCCCAATTTAAAATATAAGTATTTTATTTTAGCAGTGCATTTTAGAATTTTAGATAGATATAAAAAAAAGTGCTCACAGTATATTTTTTATCAGTTTATAAACAAAAACCGTTTATTTATTTTTAAAACAATTTTACGAACCGGAAAAGTGATACAAATGTGAAAACTATTGTTTCCCCCTAAAAACTTTTTCTTTATTTCAAATCTAAACTTGAACGTGAGGAAATTAATATTAGAAGTGCATGAAATAATACTATTTCAAAGTAGGCATGTACAGTCTGGTAGTGGCGGATCCAGGGAGGCCAGGGGGCGCGCTCCCCCTCCTAACGTAGTTTAAAGTAGTGTAACTTACTTAATAAACGCAATTTTGCGTTAATTAAGCTTGCTCCTAATGCAAGCTTATCAGATCAACCTATTTTGCCCCCCCCCCCTAAAAAAAATCCTGGATCCACCCCTGCAATCTGATTAGCCATTTGAGCAATAAGACGCTCAAAAATATAACCTCATGGGAGAGGGGTATTGGCAATTTCAGAGGAGGGACAGAGGGAGCAATTGCTCCAGGTGCAGAAAATTTAGGGGTGCAAAATGTCAAACAAATAATCTAGTGGTTATAATCATATTGTAATTTTTGAAATTTTATTTTGATCAAAATAAAGTAGAGCGTGCAGTTAATGAAAATAACCAATAAATTATTAATTAATCAATAAAAAAACAGAAAATAAACAATAATTAAATTATGTTAATTAAAATAATTAATAATAATTATACAATTAAATAATTTAAATAAAAAATTGAGCAATAGTAAAAAATAACTTCTTAATTAATTAATGAATTGAAAATAGTTTGGTTAATATATGAGAATTTTGTTCCAGCAAATGTGAAAATGATACTATCATAGGTAGCGCAACAGCGCTGCCTAAGTAAAGAAGTATGTTAGCACGATTTATTGTTTTTGGTTTCTTTTAGACCAGGGCACTTTGTATCGAAGGAGTTTTCATAGAAACTTCGAAAAAGGCTGATTCGATTGGAAATTAGAAGGGCGTGTACCCTTTTTAATAGCCGTAAGTGATTGGAAAGCAATTAACACCTTTGCCATGCCCACTATTTCCCCAACACATTCAATCAAATTTTGAGATAACCATTTTGTTCAACGTTGTTGAAAGTTCTGGAAGTTAGGTCTTTAAGGATGACAACCCCCACAGCCCTCAGGGCAAGGGTTGTAAGCTATGCCTTGGGGGCACATTAAGTTTTATAGAATAGGTTGTCGTAGAAATTTCGAAAATGACTCATTTGATTGGAAATTGAAAGGGCAATTGCCCTTTGTAATATTTAAAAGTAATCGGAGGGTTAATCATCCCCCCCCACGCCTATGATTTCTCCAAATATTTATGATCAACATTTTGATATGGCCATTTTGTTCAACGTAGTTGAAAAGTATGGAAATTATATCTTTGAGAATGACAACCCCTCCCCCTTCCCATAACCCTCAGGACAAGGGTAGTAAGTTATGCTCTTGGGGAATATAAAGCTTGTATAGAAATTTTTGTCGTAGAAGCTTAAAAAAGGGCTCATTCGATTCGAAATTGAGAGAACTAGTGTCTTTTTTAGTAATCGAAAGTGATCAGAGGGCAAATGACCCCCCCCCACGTCCATCATTTCCCCAGACACTTCCAATCAAAATTTTTAGATAACAATTTTATTCATCGTAGTTGAAGGTATCAGAAATTATGTCTGTGAGGAATACACCCCCCAGCCCTACAGCTCTCAGGGAAAGGGTTGTAAGTAATGCCCTTTGGGCATATAAGGCTCTTTTAAAAAGGGTGGTCGTATATACTTTGGAGGGGACATACTGGATTGGTAATCATAAGTTGTAGTGTCCTTTTTTAGAGTCAAAGTGCTCAGAGTGCAGCTACCCCCCCCCCCCCCCCACACACACACAAACACGTTGTGTTTTCCTAAAATGTATCCAACAGATATTTTTAGACAGTCCTTTTATTTAAAATAGTCCAAATATTATATAACACGGCCTTTTAGGTTGATACAAACCACCAGAGCCCAAGGGCAAGGGCTGCAATTAATGTCCCTGGGGCATTTAAGGTGTTTATGGTTCTTATGGTTGTATATGCTTTAGAGGTTGCTCATTTGGTTGAAATTGGAAGTTCTAGTTCCCCTTTAAGAGTCAATAGTGATGGAGGTCAACTAGCACCCACCCCACTACCCCTCTTTTCCTCAAATGACTCTGATTGAAATTGTGTGATGGTCATTTTGTTTACAATAGTCCAAAGAACATACACCAATGCTTCCAGGGTTGGCACAACCCCCCAGAGCCCTGGGAGAAGGGCTTTTAGTTATGCCCTGGGGGAATATGAGGTTTTTATGGAATGGGTCGTCGTATTAAATTCATATGGGTCTCATATGATTTTAAATTGGAAGTTATTGTGCTGTTTTTAAGAGTCAAATTGATTTGAGAGACCCCCCCACGCTCATTATTACTCATAAAAATACCCAAAAAAGTTTTGAGACATCAAGTTTTTTTCAGCATTGTTGAAAGGTTCAGTAATGATGCGTAGCGATAGTTGTAGTAGTAGTAGTAGTATTAGTAGCAGTATGCAAACAGCACCTTTTTTTTCAATTTCCCCTTCAACACACGATGAAATTTTTAACTTAATGCCATTAACCGGTCCTGAAGCATTGCTGATACGTCCTCTTGACAGCCTAAATGAACATAGTGTGTTTCAATTTATTTCAATACAGTTACAATATTGCCAAATATTTTCGCCTTAATACCCTTAGGTTTATTAATTGTAGTAGTACACCAGTAAGTATAGTAGTAGCAGTAAGAGCACAGTTAATAGTAGTAATAGCAATAGTAGCAGTAGTTGTAGGGGTAGAAGGGTTAGTATTATGATGCAAATATTGTCTTTTGGTTAGCTCAACATACCCCACAACAAGCGTTGTAAGTTTTAATTTAACACACGAAACTGTTACTAAGATATTGCTGATTGGCCCTTTTGACAACCTGCATACGGATGGCAGGCTGTCATCAATATAAAAGAAATATTCTCTGAAAATTTCACCTTCATAGCTTAGTAGGTTTTGAATTTTGAGCTAGCCAGAAGACACTGTGTGCATTTATTTAATGCTGCTTCTACGGTTACTGTAACTAACGGGACTAATGGTATTGAGTTGAAACTTTTAGGGAACGTTTAGGGGGAGTTTCAATTAAACGAAAAACTTACATGCATGCAGGTATTAAAAGGGCATATAAGCACTAAAGAAAATATAAGGCTAAAGGCAGCGATGCTCTATCTTAGCTAGTAGTGTCATTGATATTTTAATGGAGCTAATTTGATAGAAAGTTGAAAGTTCTAGTGCCCTCTTGTGATTCAAAAGTGATTGGAGGGCAGTCAGCACTCCTCTTTAGCTCACAATTTTCCATACACTTCCAATCAAAATTTTAAGACAACCATTTTGTTCAGCATAGCTGAATGGTCTAACAAGTAAATTTTTAGGGTTATTGGGTAGGTGAACCTCCACAGTTATGTAATTGGTCCATTATGCTTAAAAACTAAATGTTGGTTTAAAATTAAATCAAAACACACTGTTTGTATGCTGGTTGCCAATAAGACATCTCAGCAATACATCAAGATAGACTAAGGGTATTAAGTTCAAATATTCGGGGCTACTTCTATTGCTACGTCTGTTCTTAAAATTTTACAAAATCATTAGAGTGTAACTGTATCCAGGCTGTGAAACAGCATAGATAGAATTTTTGGGGAATGGTATCAAGTTTTGTTTATCAGGTCAACTAGAGAAAGTATATGACTAAATTAAACAATAGCCAACTATTTGTGTCAAAAGATTTTATGTTCTTAAACATTGCTGAAAAAGTTTCTCCGGCATATAAATAGCATGCCAAACTAAAAGTTCTTAAAGGAAAACCCAAAAGATTCAAACTATTATTTTCTTTTTCTGTGAAAAAGACTATGCCATTATAAAACGAAAAGAGATTAATTCAAAAACTTTTTCCACAAAACAAGCTTTTCAAAAAAAGTAAAGGACTCCATTAAACCAAAAATTAACAAAAATAGAATCGAATAATCTACCAAGCATACAACTACCACAAATCAGTATCAATAAATAAATGAAAATTAAAACGTGCAGATATTAAATTAATAACCGAGTCAAACTCAAAACGGGCAGAAATTAATATGAGTAGGGTTCAAAACCCCTATGCTTTCTAAAACCTAGAACATAATTTGTAATTTCCTGAAAAAAATACTTTTAGATGTTTTTACTTTTATAACTTTAAGAAATCAAAAAATGATTAAGATTTTAAGGAATAAATATCAGCATATCGTAAGCTGGATATCAAATTTACGTAGCTCCATAAATGTTAATTTTCAGAGGAGCAGTAAAAAAGCATCACAACTTTTTTACTTTCCAGGCAATAACCGTACAAAAATGGATAGATATGTATTTATCTTACATATCGATCTGTTTTTG
The DNA here is from genome assembly GCF_049724085.1 of Artemia sp. Qi Xiang Cuo. Classification (NCBI taxonomy): domain Eukaryota; kingdom Metazoa; phylum Arthropoda; class Branchiopoda; order Anostraca; family Artemiidae; genus Artemia; species Artemia sp. Qi Xiang Cuo. The sequence goes on along the minus strand of NC_142798.1, from coordinate 81,629,457 downwards.
TTTTACGGTTATTAAAGTGAAAATCAAAAAGTTATGAGGTTTTTGTTTACTCATCTGGAAATTTATAATTATGGAGATACGTAATTTTGATATCCGCCCAACGATATGTTTATTAAACTGACAAGGCACATTCATTTGATTTTTTTTTTCGGTAGAGTACAAATTAAATTCTATTACAAATTATAACGTATATGAGTGGGGTTTGCCCCCTAGTCAATACCTCACTCTTTACACTATAGTTCGAATATTGTTCCAATTCTTTAAGAATGACCCTTGAATCACGAAGGTCGTTTAATTAGAATAGATAACTCTTTTGAGGTACTAAAAAAACTTAGCGTAAAGTGTTCACGATGCGACTAGTTTCTAACCTCTTGGTTTTTACTGTAGGATGCGTTTTTCTACCCGTCAAAATAGCCAGATCACCTGTTATTTTTGTCGAAGCTCGCATCATTCTTGCACAGCCAGTTGGTTATTAGCTGTAGCTATTTTTGTATTTTTTTTTATGTTCCGAAGTCTACTCAATATCTGTTACGAAACTTTGGTAATAAGAAATTAAATTTCACTGTTCATGGATACTCCTGAAGGAACGCTTTCAAATAAGGATACATTCTAAATGTAGTGATTCCCTTGGATTTATCTGATTTAGGGGATTCACTTATAAATCCCATAAATCTGGGCACACCTTACAATCAAAGTGGATTTGAAAGCAAAATTCATAGGGTCTTTTCTAGAAATTTATGCGAAAAAGGGATTTTTTTGAGTAACTATATGAAAAAAACACCAATGATACGTTTTTACAAGCAGAAAGCTGCTATTACTCTTAAGCAGAGTTTCACCGGCCGAAGAAATTTTTCACATCTATCGCAAAAAGGAACGAGCTGATCATTCACCTACACGGAGATATTTGACTCGGAAACTGGACTCCTAGTATAGTATGTTACAGGTAATTATTTGGTTAAAAAAAAGAAAAATAAAGAATTGTCTTTCTAATTTAGTAACTGAGATAAATAAGCACTTGAACAAGGTCTAGACTAGACTCATAAATCCAATCACCTAGGACAAAACAGTATATCCAATCCAATAGCCAAGAAATCATGTCCAAAATAGGGCAAATTCAACATTAATAAATATAAGTCGTTGTTCAAAACCAAGCAGAAGCTCCTTAAGTCTACAAAATTTATTATTCCCCAAGTGATCACCCCACATCAGGGCTCCTCAGGGAAAACTCACTTGCCAATACGGGTTTTGGCGCTTAAATTTCCTGAACCTAGCAAATGAGTGCGCCTGCCTTTATATGGCAACATATGGCAACTGATACATATGGCATCCCCTTATGTAGTGTCACCTGTGAAATATATTAAAAAAATAAAATAGCCGAAATTATAAAAATACCCACAATTTTTAGCAAAGCTTCTTACACCACCAATCATCCAGAACTGATTCAAAATAATGTCTACCCAAATTTGAAAGAATATCACCTCGGCCAATTTACCTCCCATATTTGCATAACAAATAACTGTCACAAAGTACCCATTCACTTTCATGCGAAACCTTTCAAGAACTTATTTCTACCGATCACCTGTAACTAAACACCTGCTTGAGTCAAACATACTCTAAATTAAAAAATATTGGGAAGAGAAAAAATACCTCCAACAAGTTACATCAACATATCATTCAAAATCTCTTGATAATTTTTATTATATTTATTTAAAAGTTCATTATACTAAAAATTAAGATTTTTAAACTGCCAATCAAGTTGTTTGGCGGAAAAACCTCTTACGATTAATTTATGGCTAAGTGTTTGACTTCTACTTTTAAAATCAATGTAATTAGTACAAATCCTCGCATATCTATTTAGTGAGGAATAAAAAGCTCAATATGTGATATTTGAATCTATATTACTTTTAAGAAATGGGAAATTAACTATTTAAAAATTAAAATTATCCGTTTATTATATATTTTAAAAACTAATTCATTATTATGTGAAACATTAACATCTAAATCTAGAAAAGGGTCATAATTGCTTTTCCCATCTCTAGGATCCTGGATTAACCCTGGTGGGTATATATTATTAGAAATCTCTACAAACTCTGCACAATTTATCACCAGAAGGTCATCTAAGTATCTTTTATTACTTGAAAGCAAATATTTTATATTACTTAGGTTCTTTTTATCAATCATAAACTCATATTCTAAACGGCTAAAAGCAGGTCCGTAAAGCCTTTCAAGGAGATTTTTCGATAAAAGGACTAATTTGAATAGCTCCGGCAAAAGCGGTACGAATGATGCGAGTTTGCAAACACACAGTTTTTATTTATTTATTCAAGCAGAGCTTTACTGACAGGCTAAATTTTCAACGCAAGGAATTTTAGGAAGTTGGGAGTTATAAAAGAAGCTAGACATAAGGTATTCAACGTACCATATAAGGTATAAACATGCGGTGTACATTTAGTTTTGTATCTATAACGTTCCAAGAATGACACAACAGTATATAGTGGATACAGTGCATTCTCAAAGAGACAAGAAGCTTCTGAATGATAAGTTTGACACGAACAAGAGAAAAATAAGGAAAGTGAAGAAGGTATTAGAATTTGAATTAAGAAGATGTAAAATAGAGGCAGGGAAAATGGAGAGCCTAGACATGTAGCTAAACGGCATAATACTAAGACAATTAATTGGTATATTAAAATACTGAGAGGCTTTAGTCAGTCTGGAATCGTCCAGATTAAAGATGTGACTGAAGCCTCATTAGTGAAAAGGAAAGCATAAAGGAGAGAAGAGCAGAACATGTACTGGGAAACTAATAGACATAGAAAACTAATGATGGTCATGCAATGACAGATATATACTGAAAGTCATGAGGGTAATGACCATGATTGTAATAATGGCAGTATTTTGATTGTTACTTAGCGAAAAACTATCCTGGCTATTTCGAGTAGCAGACCATACAGTTTGCGTTGACAAAACATGTTATTATAAAGTCTTCCGAATTGTCATAGCTAAGATTATCTCTGAAATGGTTAGAAAAATTGCTTTAAGAAGGGTAAAGGTACAAGAGCACTAGTATATTTTCTCACTAGGTCAGAAATAGATGTAGAGACTAAACTAGGCTATGCAAAGAGGTTACCATATTGAAACTTGAAAACAAAGGGGAATCAAAATTTTAAGAATAGTTCTACAGCCCAAATTGTGCTTTAAATGAATATCAGTCGCGTTACGAAGGTCCCTAAGGGTGTTTGTAAGGGTCCTGCTTGCGCTCTTGTCCCTTTACTAAGGTTTCAAAGACTTGAATTAAGTTAGTTGTAGTGTTTCGGCCAACCATCTAGAGCTAAACGGAAATCACGTAGTCCGTGGTTAGGATGGAAAGATGTAGTAGAGAAAGATTTAAGGGAAATCAAAACTTCCTGGGAGGGTGTAAAGAGAGAGGCTTAGAATAGATTGGGATGGAGGAGGAGTATGTTCAGCTGCGTTGGCCTCAGGTGGACTGGTGCTGTGGTGAGTTGTTGTTAATAGTAGTAGTAATAGTAGTCAAAATGATTTAAGTATGGCTAAGAATCCAACTCAGATCCAAAAAACCATTTTGTCAAAGCATAAAATTTACTAGTAGAAACGGACTCCAATTGAAACTTCAATAAAAAACCTCTTTAAAGTTAAAACAAGCATAGGAGTTTTCTTCCAAATTTGTTTGGACCTTTTGGGTATAGAAAAGATGAAAATCAGAAGTTCTAAACAACCCCCTTTACTCAAGAAGTCAAAAGAAGGCCACTCTGCTGCCGTTTTAACCAAGAGAATTTCAACAAAGTTGGCTCTAGACATGAATTTCTTTTAATCAGAAGATTCCCCCTTTCAAAATATTTCTGATACTTCTTGAAGGTTTGGAACTGCAGGGACATGGGGTAAAGCTCAGAGGTCCCAAAACCTTTCTTTGTTTAATAGTTGAAAAACCTGTGTCCTACCTTTTCAAATGAAAAAAATTTATAAATCTATTTTCTAGAAATGAGTTTCTCACCCTTTCTAAGTATTTCTGATTTACCTAAGATATTTCGAATTATAAAGTGTAAAATTGTCCTCTTTTTAGGACTAGAAACTAAGTCTGATTGTTGCTTTAAGCAGGCTCTTGGTAAACCTCTCCCTCTAAACACTCCTTCTGAGTATATTAAATTCTATTTATAAACCTTTTTACCCAGAGTTCTTAAAGGAATAATCAATCAATTGGTAGCGTGATAAACTGAGGCGATTTATTTCTTTCGTACTCAAAATTTCGTGACAACTGGATTTTATTATTGAATTCAATAAAAAAGGAGAAAACGTTGTAATTACAATTACTATAGGCCCTTCCACCTCTTCGTAGTTGAATAGTCTTATATTGTGTGTTTGTCTGTCATTCCAGGGGGCTGCCTCTATTGTCCAAGCGCCGTTCATCTAGAAAAAGATCATTTTAACTTTAGGGCTACGGAAATTCTAAATGAATAAATTACACTTGGATAATTAGTTAAGGATTGTATTTGTGGTATTAGAATCTTTAAGTCTAAAATTATCAAAGTAGGTAAATTCTGCTAATTTGGCTTAAAATGGAAGCAACAATATTATGAGTTTTATTTGATTAGCTAAGGTATTTCAAGAAAGTAATTCAAGGGTTTCTAAGAAGGTCAAAAACTCGGAATAACCACATTTATTCGTTACTAATTTCTCCGTAACCCAAAACAAGGTATTTTCTAATTATTTCCTGTAAAAGGGAGCTAGTGTTCCTTGGATCTAGGGTAAATCTTAAACTTCAATAGGAAAGATCCTTAATTGAATTTCCCTCGACAGAAATTAACTTAAAATTCTTGCTTTGACAATGTTATTCGCTTTTCCCTAGCCTCTCTGTATAACATCAAGACCGCCTAGCTGTATATACGGCTAGTACAGGATTAGGGAGGTGAAAGAACGAGCAAAAGGGGGATAAGACTCTCCTCTGTATAACGTTAGAGAATCCACAAGGAGATAGCAAAACTATAGTCTAAGGAATTCCGATTTTCTGTATATACGGCTAGTACAGGATTAGGGAGGTGAAAGAACGAACAAAAAGGGGATAAGACTCTCCTCTGTATAACGTTAGAGAATCCACAAGGAGATAGCAAAACTTTAGTCTAAGGAATTCCGATTTTCTGTATATACGGCTAGTACAGGATTAGGGAGGTGAAAGAACGAGCAAAAAGGGGATAAGACTCTCCTCTGTATAACGTTAGAGAATCCACAAGGAGATAGCAAAACTATAGTATAAGGAATTCCGATTTTCTGTATATACTGCTATTACAGGATTAGGGAGGTGAAAGAACGAACAAAAAGGTGATAAGACTCTCCTCTGTATAACGTTAGAGAATCCACAAGGAGATAGCAAAACTATAGTCTAAGGAATTCCGATTTTCTGTATATACGGCTAGTACAGGATTAGGGAGGTGAAAGAACGAACAAAAAGGGGATAAGACCCTCCTCTGTATAACGTTAGAGAATCCACAAGGAGATAGCAAAACTATAGTCTAAGGAATTCCGATTTTCTGTATATACGGCTAGTACAGGATTAGGGAGGTGAAAGAACGAACAAAAAGGGGATAAGACTCTCCTCTGTATAACGTTAGAGAATCCACAAGGAGATAGCAAAACTATAGTCTAAGGAATTCCGATTTTCTGTATATACGGCTAGTACAGGATTAGGGAGGTGAAAGAACGAACAAAAAGGGGATAAGACTCTCCTCTGTATAACGTTAGAGAATCCACAAGGAGATAGCAAAACTATAGTCTAAGGAATTCCGATTTTCTGTATATACGGCTAGTACAGGATTAGGGAGGTGAAAGAACGAACAAAAAGGGGATAAGACTCTCCTCTGTATAACGTTAGAGAATCCACAAGGAGATAGCAAAACTATAGTCTAAGGAATTCCGATTTTCTGTATATACGGCTAGTACAGGATTAGGGAGGTGAAAGAACGAACAAAAAGGGGATAAGACTCTCCTCTGTATAACGTTAGAGAATCCACAAGGAGATAGCAAAACTATAGTCTAAGGAATTCCGATTTTCTGTATATACGTCTAGAACAGGATTAGGGAGGTGAAAGAACGAACAAAAAGTGGATAAGACTCTCTTCCGTATAACGTTAGAGAATCCACAAGGAGATAGCAAAACTATAGTATAAGGACTACCGATTGTCTATATATAAGGCTCGAACAGTAGTAGGGAGGAGAAAGAACAAGCAAAAGGGGATAAGACTCTCCTCTGTATAACGATAGAGAATCCACAAGGAGATAGCAAAACTATAGTCTAAGGAATTCAGATTTTCTGTATATACGGCTAGTACAGGATTAGGGAGGTGAAAGAACGAACAAAAAGGGGATAAGACTCTCCTCTGTATAACGTTAGAGAATCCACAAGGAGATATCAAAACTATGGTCTCAGGACTTCCGATTTTCTATATATACGGCTAGTACAGGATTAGGGAGGTGAAAGAACGAACAAAAAGTGGATAAGACTCTCCTCTGTATAACGTGAGAGAATCCACAAGGAGATAGCACAACTATCGTCTAAGGAATTCCGATTTTCTGTATATACGGCTAGTACAGGATTAGGGAGGTGAAAGAACGAACAAAAAGGGGATAAGACTCTCCTCTGTATAACGTTAGAGAATCCACAAGGAGATAGCACAACTATGGTCTAAGGAATTCCGATTTTCTATATATACGGCTAGTACAGGATTAGGGAGGTGAAAGAACGAGCAAAAAGGGGAGAAGACTCTCCTCTGTATAACGTTAGAGAATCCACAAGGAGATAGCAAAACTATAGTCTAAGGAATTCCGATTTTCTGTATATACGGCTAGTACAGGATTAGGGAGGTGAAAGAACGAACAAAAAGGGGATAAGACTCTCCTCTGTATAACGTTAGAGAATCCACAAGGAGATAGCAAAACTATGGTCTCAGGACTTCCGATTTTCTATATATACTGCTAGTACAGGATTAGGGAGGTGAAAGAACGAGCAAAAAGGGGATAAGACTCTCCTCTGTATAACGTTAGAGAATCCACAAGGAGATAGCACAACTATAGTCTAAGGAATTCCGATTTTCTGTATATACGGCTAGTACAGGATTAGGGAGGTGAAAGAACGAACAAAAAGGGGATAAGACTCTCCTCTGTATAACGTTAGAGAATCCACAAGGAGATAGCAAAACTATGGTCTAAGGAATTCCGATTTTCTATATATACGGCTAGTACAGGATTAGGGAGGTGAAAGAACGAACAAAAAGGGGATAAGACTCTCCTCTGTATAACGTTAGAGAATCCACAAGGAGATAGCAAAACTATAGTCTCAGGAATTCCGATTTTCTGTATATACGGCTAGTACAGGATTAGGGAGGTGAAAGAACGAACAAAAAGGGGATAAGACTCTCTTCCGTATAACGTTAGAGAAACAACAAGGAGATAGCAAAACTATAGTCTAAGGACTTCCGATTTTCTGTATATACGGCTAGTACAGGATTAGGGAGGTGAAAGAACAAGCAAAAGGGGATAAGACTCTACTCTGTATAACTTTAGAGAATCCACAAGGAGATATCAAAACTATTGTCTAAGGAATTCCGATTTTCTGTATATACGGCTAGTACAGGATTAGGGAGGTGAAAGAACGAACAAAAAGGGGATAAGACTCTCCTCTGTATAACGTTAGAGAATCCACAAGGAGATAGCAAAACTATAGTCTAAGGAATTCCGATTTTCTGTATATACGGCTAGTACAGGATTAGGGAGGTGAAAGAACGAGCACTAAGGGGATAAGACTCTCCTCTGTATAACGTTAGAGAATCCACAAGGAGATAGCAAAACTATAGTCTAAGGAATTCCGATTTTCTGTATATACGGCTAGTACAGGATTAGGGAGGTGAAAGAACGAACAAAAAGAGGATAAGACTCTCCTCTGTATAACGTTAGAGAATCCACAAGGAGATAGCAAAACTATAGTCTAAGGAATTCCGATTTTCTGTATATACGGCTAGTACAGGATTAGGGAGGTGAAAGAACGAACAAAAAGGGGATAAGACTCTCCTCTGTATAACGTTAGAGAATCCACAAGGAGATAGCAAAACTATAGTCTAAGGAATTCCGATTTTCTGTATATACGGCTAGTACAGGATTAGGGAGGTGAAAGAACGAACAAAAAGGGGATAAGACTCTCCTCTGTATAACGTTAGAGAATCCACAAGGAGATAGCAAAACTATAGTTTAAGGAATTCCGATTTTCTGTATATACGGCTAGTACAGGATTAGGGAGGTGAAAGAACGAACAAAAAGGGGATAAGACTCTCCTCTGTATAACGTTAGAGAATCCACAAGGAGATAGCAAAACTATAGTCTAAGGAATTCCGATTTTCTGTATATACGGCTAGTACAGGATTAGGGAGGTGAAAGAACGAACAAAAAGGGGATAAGACTCTCCTCTGTATAACGTTAGAGAATCCACAAGGAGATAGCAAAACTATAGTCTAAGGAATTCCGATTTTCTGTATATACGGCTAGTACAGGATTAGGGAGGTGAAAGAACGAACAAAAAGGGGATAAGACTCTCCTCTGTATAACGTTAGAGAATCCACAAGGAGATAGCAAAACTATAGTCTAAGGAATTCCGATTTTCTGTATATACGGCTAGTACAGGATTAGGTAGGTGAAAGAACGAACAAAAAGGGGATAAGACTCTCCTATGTATAACTTTAGAGAATCCACAAGGAGATAGCAAAACTATAGTCTAAGGAATTCCGATTTTCTGTATATACGGCTAGTACAGGATTAGGGAGGTGAAAGAACGAACAAAAAGGGGATAAGACTCTCCTCTGTATAACGTTAGAGAATCCACAAGGAGATAGCAAAACTATAGTCTAAGGAATTCCGATTTTCTGTATATACGGCTAGTACAGGATTAGGGAGGTGAAAGAACGAACAAAAAGGGGATAAGACTCTCCTCTGTATAACGTTAGAGAATCCACAAGGAGATAGCAAAACTATAGTCTAAGGAATTCCGATTTTCTGTATATACGGCTAGTACAGGATTAGGGAGGTGAAAGAACGAACAAAAAGGGGATAAGACTCTCCTCCGTATAACGTTAGAGAATCCACAAGGATATAGCAAAACTCTAGTCTAAGGACTTAAGATGTTCTGTATATACGGCTAGTACAGGATTAGGGAGGTGAAAGAACGAACAAAAAGGGGATAAGACTCTCCTCTGTATAACGTTAGAGAATCCACAAGGAGATAGCAAAACTATAGTCTAAGGAATTCCGATTTTCTGTATATACGGCTAGTACAGGATTAGGGAGGTGAAAGAACGAACAAAAAGTGGATAAGACTCTCCTCTGTATAACGTTAGAGAATCCACAAGGAGATAGCAAAACTATAGTCTAAGGAATTCCGATTTTCTGTATATACGGCTAGTACAGGATTAGGGAGGTGAAAGAACGAACAAAAAGGGGATAAGACTCTCCTCTGTATAACGTTAGAGAATCCACAAGGAGATAGCAAAACTATAGTCTAAGGAATTCCGATTTTCTGTATATACGGCTAGTACAGGATTAGGGAGGTGAAAGAACGAACAAAAAGGGGATAAGACTCTCCTCTGTATAACGTTAGAGAATCCAGAAGGAGATATCAAAACTATAGTCTAAGGAATTCCGATTTTCTGTATATACGGCTAGTACAGGATTAGGGAGGTGAAAGAACGAACAAAAAGGGGATAAGACTCTCCTCTGTATAACGTTAGAGAATCCACAAGGAGATAGCAAAACTATAGTCTAAGGAATTCCGATTTTCTGTATATACGGCTAGTACAGGATTAGGGAGGTGAAAGAACGAACAAAAAGGGGATAAGACTCTCCTCTGTATAACGTTAGAGAATCCACAAGGAGATAGCAAAACTATAGTCTAAGGAATTCAGATTTTCTGTATATACGGCTCGTACAGGAGTATGGAGGTGAAAGAACGAACAAACAGGGGATAAGACTCTCCTCTGTCTAACGTTAGAGAATCCACAAGGAGATAGCAAAACTATAGTCTAAGGAATTCCGATTTTCTGTATATACTGCTAGTACAGGATTAGGGAGGTGAAAGAACGAACAAAAAGGGGATAAGACTCTCCTCTGTATAACGTTAGAGAATCCACAAGGAGATAGCAAAACTATAGTCTAAGGAATTCCGATTTTCTGTATATACGGCTAGTACAGGATTAGGGAGGTGAAAGAACGAACAAAAAGGGGATAAGACTCTCCTCTGTATAACGTTAGAGAATCCACAAGGAGATAGCAAAACTATAGTCTAAGGAATTCCGATTTTCTGTATATACGGCTAGTACAGGATTAGGGAGGTGAAAGAACGAGCAAAAAGGGGATAAGACTCTCCTCTGTATAACGTTAGAGAATCCACAAGGAGATAGCAAACCTATAGTCTCAGGAATTCCGATTGTCTGTATATACGGCTAGTACAGGATTAGGGAGGTGAAAGAACGAACAAAAAGGGGATAAGACTCTCCTCTGTATAACGTTAGAGAATACACAAGGAGATAGCAAAACTATAGTTTAAGGAATTCCGATTTTCTGTATATACGGCTAGTACAGGATTAGGGAGGTGAAAGAACGAACAAAAAGGGGATAAGACTCTCCTCTGTATAACGTTAGAGAATCCACAAGGAGATAGCAAAACTATAGTATAAGGAATTCCGATTTTCTGTATATACGGCTAGTTCAGGATTAGGGAGGTGAAAGAACGAACAAAAAGGGGATAAGACTCTCCTCTGTATAACGTTAGAGAATCCACAAGGAGATAGCAAAACTATAGTCTAAGGAATTCCGATTTTCTGTATATACGGCTAGTACAGGATTAGGGAGGTGAAAGAACGAACAAAAAGGGGATAAGACTCTCCTCTGTATAACGTTAGAGAATCCACAAGGAGATAGCAAAACTATAGTCTAAGGAATTCCGATTTTCTGTATATACGGCTAGTACAGGATTAGGGAGGTGAAAGAACGAACAAAAAGGGGATAAGACTCTCCTCTGTATAACGTTAGAGAATCCACAAGGAGATAGCAAAACTATAGTCTAAGGAATTCCGATTTTCTGTATATACGGCTAGTACAGGATTAGGGAGGTGAAAGAACGAACAAAAAGGGGATAAGACTCTCCTCTGTATAACGTTAGAGAATCCACAAGGAGATAGCAAAACTATAGTCTATTGAAGTCCGATTGTCTGTATATCCGGATAGGACAGGATTAGGGAGGTGAAAGAACGAACAAAAAGGGGATAAGACTCTCCTCTGTATAACGTTAGAGAATCCACAAGGAGATAGCAAAACTATAGTCTAAGGAATTCCGATTTTCTGTATATACGGCTAGTACAGGATTAGGGAGGTGAAAGAACGAACAAAAAGGGGATAAGACTCTCCTCTGTATAACGTTAGAGAATCCACAAGGAGATAGCAAAACTATAGTCTAAGGAATTCCGATTTTCTGTATATACGGCTAGTACAGGATTAGGGAGGTGAAAGAACGAACAAAAAGGGGATAAGACTCTCCTCTGTATAACGTTAGAGAATCCACAAGGAGATAGCAAAACTATAGTCTAAGGAATTCCGATTTTATTTATATACGGCTATTACTTGTTTAGGGATGTGTAATTAATAACATAATGGGGATAAGAATCTCCTCTGTATAACGTTAGAGAATCCACAAGGAGATAGCAAAACTATAGTCTAAGGAATTCCGATTTTCTGTATATACGGCTAGTACAGGATTAGGGAGGTGAAAGAACGAACAAAAAGGGGATAAGACTCTCCTCTGTATAACGTTAGAGAATCCACAAGGAGATAGCAAAACTATAGTCTAAGGAATTCCGATTTTCTGTATATACGGCTAGTACAGGATTAGGGAGGTGAAAGAACGAACAAAAAGGGGATAAGACTCTCCTTTGTATAACGTTAGAGAATCCACAAGGAGATAGCAAAACTATAGTTTAAGGAATTCCGATTTTCTGTATATACGGCTAGTACAGGAGTAGGGAGGTGAAAGAACGAACAAAAAGGGGATAAGACTCTCCTCTGTATAACGTTAGAGAATCCACAAGGAGATAGCAAAACTATAGTTTAAGGAATTCCGATTTTCTGTATATACGGCTAGTACAGGATTAGGGAGGTGAAAGAACGAAAAAAAAGGGGATAAGACTCTCCTCTGTATAACGTTAGAGAATCCACAAGGAGATAGCAAAACTATAGTATAAGGAATTCAGATTTTCTGTATATACGGCTAGTACAGGATTAGGGAGGTGAAAGAACGAACAAAAAGGGGATAAGACTCTCCTCTGTATAACGTTAGAGAATCCACAAGGAGATAGCAAAACTATAGTCTAAGGAATTCCGATTTTCTGTATATACGGCTAGTACAGGATTAGGGAGGTGAAAGAACGAACAAAAAGGGGATAAGACTCTCCTCTGTATAACGTTAGAGAATCCACAAGGAGATAGCAAAACTATAGTCTAAGGAATTCCGATTTTCTGTATATACGGCTAGTACAGGATTAGGGAGGTGAAAGAACGAACAAAAAGGGGATAAGACTCTCCTCTGTATAACGTTAGAGAATCCACAAGGAGATAGCAAAACTATAGTCTAAGGAATTCCGATTTTCTGTATATACGGCTAGTACAGGATTAGGGAGGTGAAAGAACGATCAAAATGGGGATAAGACTATCCTCTTTATACCGTTAGATAATCAAAAAGTATATATCTATACTATAGTCTAAGGAATTCCGATTTTCTGTATATACGGCTAGTACAGGATTAGGGAGGTGAAAGAACGAACAAAAAGGGGATAAGACTCTCCTCTGTATAACGTTAGAGAATCCACAAGGAGATAGCAAAACTATAGTCTAAGGAATTCCGATTTTCTGTATATACGGCTAGTACAGGATTAGGGAGGTGAAAGAACGAACAACAAGGGGATAAGACTCTCCTCTGTATAACGTTAGAGAATCCACAAGGAGATAGCAAAACTATAGTTTAAGGAATTCCGATTTTCTGTATATACGGCTAGTACAGGATTAGGGAGGTGAAAGAACGAACAAAAAGGGGATAAGACTCTCCTCTGTATAACGTTAGAGAATACACAAGGAGATAGCAAAACTATAGTCTAAGGAATTCCGATTGTCTGTATATACGGCTAGTCCAGGATTAGGGAGGTGAAAGAACGAACAAAAAGGGGATAAGACTCTCCTCTGTATAACGTTAGAGAATCCACAAGGAGATAGCAAAACTATAGTCTAAGGAATTCCGATTTTCTGTATATACGGCTAGTACAGGATTAGGGAGGTGAAAGAACGAACAAAAAGGGGATAAGACTCTCCTCTGTATAACGTTAGAGAATCCACAAGGAGATAGCAAAACTATAGTCTAAGGAATTCCGATTTTCTGTATATACGGCTAGTACAGGATTAGGGAGGTGAAAGAACGAACAAAAAGGGGATAAGACTCTCCTCTGTATAACGTTAGAGAATCCACAAGGAGATAGCAAAACTATAGTCTAAGGAATTCCGATTTTCTGTATATACGGCTAGTACAGGATTAGGGAGGTGAAAGAACGAACAAAAAGGGGATAAGACTCTCCTCTGTATAACGTTAGAGAATCCACAAGGAGATAGCAAAACTATAGTCTAAGGAATTCCGATTTTCTGTATATACGGCTAGTACAGGATTAGGGAGGTGAAAGAACGAACAAAAAGGGGATAAGACTCTCCTCTGTATAACGTTAGAGAATCCACAAGGAGATAGCAAAACTATAGTCTAAGGAATTCCGATTTTCTGTATATACGGCTAGTACAGGATTAGGGAGGTGAAAGAACGAACAAAAAGGGGATAAGACTCTCCTCTGTATAACGTTAGAGAATCCACAAGGAGATAGCAAAACTATAGTCTAAGGAATTCCGATTTTCTGTATATACGGCTAGTACAGGATTAGGGAGGTGAAAGAACGAACAAAAAGGGGATAAGACTCTCCTCTGTATAACGTTAGAGAATCCACAAGGAGATAGCAAAACTATAGTCTAAGGAATTCCTATTATCTGTATATACGGCGAGTACAGTATTAGGGAGGTGAAAGAACGAACAAAAAGGGGATAAGACTCTCCTCTGTATAACGTTAGAGAATCCACAAGGAGATAGCAAAACTATAGTCTAAGGAATTCCGATTTTCTGTATATACGGCTAGTACAGGATTAGGGAGGTGAAAGAAAGAACAAAAAGGGGATAAGACTCTCCTCAGTATAACGTTAGAGAATCCACAAGGAGATATCAAAACTATAGTCTAAGTAATTACGATTTTCTGTATATACGGCTAGTACAGGATTAGGGAGGTGAAAGAACGAACAAAAAGGGGATAAGACTCTCCTCTGTATAACGTTAGAGAATCCACAAGGAGATAGCAAAACTATGGTCTAAGGAATTCCGATTTTCTGTATATACGGCTAGTACAGGATTAGGGAGGTGAAAGAACGAACAAAAAGGGGATAAGACTCTCCTCTGTATAACGATAGAGAATCCACAAGGAGATAGCAAAACTATAGTCTAAGGAATTCCGATTTTCTGTATATACGGCTAGTACAGGATTAGGGAGGTGAAAGAACGAACAAAAAGGGGATAAGACTCTCCTCCGTATAACGTTAGAGAATCCACAAGGAGATAGCAAAACTATAGTCTAAGGAATTCCGATTTTCTATATATACGGCTAGTACAGGATTAGGGAGGTGAAAGAACAAGCAAAAGGGGAAAAGACTCTCCTCTGTATAACGTTAGAGAATCCACAAGGAGATAGCAAAACTATAGTCTAAGGAATTCCTATTTTCTTTATATACGGCTACTACAGGATTAGTGAGGTGAAAGAACGAACAAAAAGGGGATAAGACTCTCCTCTGTATAACGTTAGAGAATCCACAAGGAGATAGCAAAACTATAGTCTAAGGAATTCCGATTTTCTGTATATACGGCTAGTACAGGATTAGGGAGGTGAAAGAACGAACAAAAAGGGGATAAGACTCTCCTCTGTATAACGTTAGAGAATCCACAAGGAGATAGCAAAACTATAGTCTAAGGAATTCCGATTTTCTGTATATACGGCTAGTACAGGATTAGGGAGGTGAAAGAACGAACAAAAAGGGGATAAGACTCTCTTCTGTATAACGTTAGAGAATCCACAAGGAGATAGCAAAACTATAGTCTACGGAATTCCTATTTTATATATATACGGCTAGTACAGGATTAGGGAGGTTAAAGAACAAGCAAAAGGGGATAAGACTCTCCTCTGTATAACGTTAGAGAATCCACAAGGAGATAGCAAAACTATAGTCTAAGGAATTCCGATTTTCTGTATATACGGCTAGTACAGGATTAGGGAGGTGAAAGAACGAACAAAAAGAGGATAAGACTCTCCTTTGTATAACGTTAGAGAATCCACAAGGAGATAGCAAAACTATAGTTTAAGGAATTCCGATTTTCTGTATAGACGGCTAGTACAGGATTAGGGAGGTGAAAGAACGAACAAAAAGGGGATAAGACTCTCCTCTGTATAACGTTAGAGAATCCACAAGGAGATAGCAAAACTATAGTCTAAGGAATTCCGATTTTCTGTATATACGGCTAGTACAGGATTAGGGAGGTGAAAGAACGAACAAAAAGGGGATAAGACTCTCCTCTGTCTAACGTTAGAGAATCCACAAGGAGATAGCAAAACTCTAGTCTAAGGAATTCCGATTTTCTGTATATACTGCTAGTACAGGATTAGGGAGGTGAAAGAACGAACAAAAAGGGGATAAGACTCTCCTCTGTATAACGTTAGAGAATCCACAAGGAGATAGCAAAACTATAGTCTAAGGAATTCCGATTTTCTGTATATACGGCTAGTACAGGATTAGGGAGGTGAAAGAACGAACAAAAAGGGGATAAGACTCTCCTCTGTATAACGTTAGAGAATCCACAAGGAGATAGCAAAACTATAGTCTAAGGAATTCCGATTTTCTGTATATACGGCTAGTACAGGATTAGGGAGGTGAAAGAACGAACAAAAAGGGGATAAGACTCTCCTCTGTATAAAGTTAGAGAATCAACAAGGAGATAGAAAAACTATAGTCTAAGGAATTCCGATTTTCTGTATATACGGCTAGTACAGGATTAGGGAGGTGAAAGAACGAACAAAAAGGGGATAAGACTCTCCTCTGTATAACGTTAGAGAATCCACAAGGAGATAGCAAAACTATAGTCTAAGGAATTCCGATTTTCTGTATATACGGCTAGTACAGGATTAGGGAGGTGAAAGAACGAACAAAAAGGGGATAAGACTCTCCTCTGTATAACGTTAGAGAATCCACAAGGAGATAGCAAAACTATAGTCTAAGGAATTCCGATTTTCTGTATATACGGCTAGTACAGGATTAGGGAGGTGAAAGAAAGAACAAAAAGTGGATAAGACTCTCCTCTGTATAACGTTAGAGAATCCACAAGGAGATAGCAAAACTATAGTCTAAGGAATTCCGATTTTCTGTATATACGGCTAGTACAGGATTAGGGAGGTGAAAGAACGAACAAAAAGGGGATAAGACTCTCCTCTGTATAACGTTAGAGAATCCACAAGGAGATAGCAAAACTATAGTCTAAGGAATTCCGATTTTCTGTATATACGGCTAGTACAGGATTAGGGAGGTGAAAGAACGAACAAAAAGGGGATAAGACTCTCCTCTGTATAACGTTAGAGAATCCACAAGGAGATAGCAAAATATAGTCTAAGGAATTCCGATTTTCTGTATATAAGGCTATTACAGGATTAGGGAGGTGAAAGAACGAACAAAAAGGGGATAAGACTCTCCTCTGTATAACGTTAGAGAATCCACAAGGAGATAGCAAAACTATAGTCTAAGGAATTCCGATTTTCTGTATATACGGCTAGTACAGGATTAGGGAGGTGAAAGAACGAACAAAAAGGGGATAAGACTCTCCTTTGTATAACGTTAGAGAATCCACAAGGAGATAGCAAAACTATAGTATTAGTAATTCCGATTTTCTGTATATACGGCTAGTACAGGATTAGGGAGGTGAAAGAACGAACAAAAAGGGGATAAGACTCTCCTCTGTATAACGTTAGAGAATCCACAAGGAGATAGCAAAACTATAGTCTAAGGAATTCCGATTTTCTGTATATACGGCTAGTACAGGATTAGGGAGGTGAAAGAACGAACAAAAAGGGGATAAGACTCTCCTCTGTATAACGTTAGAGAATCCACAAGGAGATAGCAAAACTATAGTCTAAGGAATTCCGATTTTCTGTATATACGGCTAGTACAGGATTAGGGAGGTGAAAGAACGAACAAAAAGGGGATAAGACTCTCCTCTGTATAACGTTAGAGAATCCACAAGGAGATAGCAAAACTATAGTCTAAGGAATTCCGATTTTCTGTATATACTGCTAGTACAGGATGAGGGAGGTGAAAGAACGACCAAAATGGGGATAAGACTCTCCTCTGTATAACGTTAGAGAATCCACAAGGAGATAGCAAAACTATAGTCTAAGGAATTCCGATTTTCTGTATATACGGCTAGTACAGGATTAGGGAGGTGAAAGAACGAACAAAAAGGGGATAAGACTCTCCTCTGTATAACGTTAGAGAATCCACAAGGAGATAGCAAAACTATAGACTAAGGAATTCCGATTTTCTGTATATACGGCTAGTACAGGATTAGGGAGGTGAAAGAACGAACAAAAAGGGGATAAGACTCTCCTCCGTATAACGTTAGAGAATCCACAAGGAGATAGCAAAACTATAGTTTAAGGAATTCCGATTTTCTGTATATACGGCTAGTACAGGATTAGGGAGGTGAAAGAACGAACAAAAAGGGGATAAGACTCTCCTCCGTATAACGTTAGAGAATCCACAAGGAGATAGCAAAACTATAGTTTAAGGAATTCCGATTTTCTGTATATACGGCTAGTACAGGATTAGGGAGGTGAAAGAACGAACAAAAAGGGGATAAGACTCTCCTCTGTATAACGTTAGAGAATCCACAAGGAGATAGCAAAACTATAGTCTAAGGAATTCCGAATTTCTCTATATACCGCACGTACAGGAGTAGGGAGGTGAAAGAACGAACAAAAAGGGGATAAGACTCTCCTCTGTATAACGTTAGAGAATCCACAAGGAGATAGCAAAACTATAGTCTAAGGAATTCCGATTTTCTTTATATACGGCTAGTACAGGATAAGGGAGGTGAAAGAACTAACAAAAAGGTTATAAGACTCTACTATTTATTTCGTTAGAGAATCCACAAGGAGATAGCAAAACTATAGTCTAAGGAATTCCGATTTTCTGTATATACGGCTAGTACAGGATTAGGGAGGTGAAAGAACGAACAAAAAGGGGATAAGACTCTCCTCTGTATAACGTTAGAGAATCCACAAGGAGATAGCAAAACTATAGTCTAAGGAATTCCGATTTTCTGTATATACGGCTAGTACAGGATTAGGGAGGTGAAAGAACGAACAAAAAGGGGATAAGACTCTCCTCTGTATAACGTTAGAGAATCCACAAGGAGATAGCAAAACTATAGTCTAAGGAATTCCGATTTTCTGTATATACGGCTAGTACAGGATTAGGGAGGTGAAAGAACGAACAAAAAGGGGATAAGACTCTCCTCTGTATAACGTTAGAGAATCCACAAGGAGATAGCAAAACTATAGTCTAAGGAATTCCGATTTTCTGTATATACGGCTAGTACAGGATTAGGGAGGTGAAAGAACGAACAAAAAGGGGATAAGACTCTCCTCTGTATAACGTTAGAGAATCCACAATTAGATAGAAATACTATAGTCTAAGGACTTCCGATTTTCTGTATATACGGCTAGTACAGGATTAGGGAGGTGAAAGAACGAACAAAAAGGGGATAAGACTCTCCTCTGTATAACGTTAGAGAATCCACAAGGAGATAGCAAAACTATAGTTTAAGGAATTCCGATTTTCTGTATATACGGCTAGTACAGGATTAGGGAGGTGAAAGAACGAACAAAAAGGGGATAAGACTCTCCTCTGTATAACGTTAGAGAATCCACAAGGAGATAGCAAAACTATAGTCTAAGGAATTCCGATTTTCTGTATATACGGCTAGTACAGGATTAGGGAGGTGAAAGAACGAACAAAAAGGGGATAAGACTCTCCTCTGTATAACGTTAGAGAATCCACAAGGAGATAGCAAAACTATAGTCTAAGGAATTCCGATTTTCTGTATATACTGCTAGTACTGTATTAGGTAGGTTAAAGAACGAGCAAAAGGGGATAAGACTCTCCTCCGTATAACGTTAGAGAATCCACAAGGAGATAGCAAAACTATAGTCTAAGGAATTCCGATTTTCTGTATATACGGCTAGTACAGGATTAGGGAGGTGAAAGAACGATCAAAAAGGGGATAAGACTCTCCTCTGTATAACGTTAGAGAATCCACAAGGAGATAGCAAAACTATAGTTTAAGGAATTCCGATTTTCTGTATATACGGCTAGTACAGGATTAGGGAGGTGAAAGAACGAACAAAAAGGGGATAAGACTCTCCTATGTATAACGTTAGAGAATCCACAAGGAGATAGCAAAAATTTTTTCTAAGGAATTCCGATTTTCTGTATATACGGCTAGTACAGGATTAGGGAGGTGAAAGAACGAACAAAAAGGGGATAAGACTCTCCTCCGTATAACGTTAGAGAATCCACAAGGAGATAGCAAAACTATAGTTTCAGGAATTCCGATTTTCTATATATACGGCTAGTACAGGATTAGGGAGGTGAAAGAACGAACAAAAAGGGGATAAGACTCTCCTCTGTATAACGTTAGAGAATCCACTAGGAGATAGCAAAACTATAGTCTAAGGTATTCCGATTTTCTGTATATACGGCTAGTACAGGATTAGGGAGGTGAAAGAACGAACAAAAAGGGGATAAGACTCTCCTCTGTATAACGTTAGAGAATCCACAAGGAGATAGCAAAACTATAGTCTAAGGAATTCCGATTTTCTGTATATACGGCTAGTACAGGATTAGGGAGGTGAAAGAACGAACAAAAAGGGGATAAGACTCTCCTCTGTATAACGTTAGAGAATCCACAAGGAGATAGCAAAACTATAGTCTAAGGAATTCCGATTTTCTGTATATACGGCTAGTACAGGATTAGGGAGGTGAAAGAACGAACAAAAAGGGGATAAGACTCACCTCTGTATAACGTTAGAGAATACACAAGGAGATAGCAAAACTATAGTCTACTGAATTCCGATTTTCTGTATATACTGCTAGTACAGGATTAGGGAGGTGAAAGAACGAACAAAAAGGGGATAAGACTCTCCTCTGTATAACGTTAGAGAATCCACAAGGAGATAGCAAAACTATAGTCTAAGGAATTCCGATTTTCTGTATATACGGCTAGTACAGGATTAGGGAGGTGAAAGAACGAACAAAAAGGGGATAAGACTCTCCTCTGTATAACGTTAGAGAATCCACAAGGAGATAGCAAAACTATAGTCTTAGGAATTCAGATTTTCTGTTTATTCGGCTAGTACAGGATTAGGGAGGTGAAAGAACGAACAAAAAGGGGATAAGACTCTCCTCTGTATAACGTTAGAGAATCCACAAGGAGATAGCAAAACTATAGTCTAAGGACTTCCGATTTTCTGTATATACGGCTAGTACAGGAGTAGGGAGGTGACAGAACGAACAAAAAGGGTATAAGACTCTCCTCTGTATAACGTTATAGAATCCACAAGGAGATAGCAAAACTATAGTCTAAGGAATTCCGATTTTCTGTATATACGGCTAGTACAGGATTAGGGAGGTGAAAGAACGAACAAAAAGGGGATAAGACTCTCCTCTGTATAACGTTAGAGAATCCACAAGGAGATAGCAAAACTATAGTCTAAGGAATTCCGATTTTCTGTATATACGGCTAGTACAGGATTAGGGAGGTGAAAGAACGAACAAAAAGGGGATAAGACTCTCCTCTGTATAACGTTAGAGAATCCACAAGGAGATAGCAAAACTATAGTCTAAGGAATTCCGATTTTCTGTATATACGGCTAGTACAGGATTAGGGAGGTGAAAGAACGAACAAAAAGGGGATAAGACTCTCCTCTGTATAACGTTAGAGAATCCACAAGGAGATAGCAAAACTATAGTCTAAGGAATTCCGATTTTCTGTATATACGGCTAGTACAGGATTAGGGAGGTGAAAGAACGATCAAAAAGGGGATAAGACTCTCCTCTGTATAACGTTAGAGAATCCACAAGGAGATAGCAAAACTATAGTTTAAGGAATTCCGATTTTCTGTATATACGGCTAGTACAGGATTAGGGAGGTGAAAGAACGAACAAAAAGGGGATAAGACTCTCCTCTGTATAACGTTAGAGAATCCACAAGGAGATAGCAAAACTATAGTCTAAGGAATTCCGATTTTCTGTATATACGGCTAGTACAGGATTAGGGAGGTGAAAGAACGAACAAAAAGGGGATAAGACTCTCCTCTGTATAACGTTAGAGAATCCACAAGGAGATAGCAAAACTATAGTCTAAGGAATTCCGATTTTCTGTATATACGGCTAGTACAGGATTAGGGAGGTGAAAGAACGAACAAAAAGGGGATAAGACTCTCCTCTGTATAACGTTAGAGAATCCACAAGGAGATAGCAAAACTATATTCTAAGTAATTACTATTTTCTGTATATACTGATAGTACTGGATTAGGGAGGTGAAAGAACGAACAAAAAGGGGATAAGACTCTCCTCTGTATAACGTTAGAGAATCCACAAGGAGATAGCAAAACTATAGTCTAAGGAATTCCGATTTTCTGTATATACGGCTAGTACAGGATTAGGGAGGTGAAAGAACGAACAAAAAGGGGATAAGACTCTCCTCCGTATAACGTTAGAGAATCCACAAGGAGATAGCAAAACTATAGTTTAAGGAATTCCGATTTTCTATATATACCGCTAGTACAGGATTAGGGAGGTGAAAGAACGAACAAAAAGGGGATAAGACTCTCCTCTGTATAACGTTAGAGAATCCACAAGGAGATAGCAAAACTATAGTCTAAGGAATTCCGATTTTCTGTATATACGGCTAGTACAGGATTAGGGAGGTGAAAGAACGAACAAAAAGTGGATAAGACTCTCCTCTGTATAACGATAGAGAATCCACAAGGAGATAGCAAAACTATATTCTAAGGAATTCCGATTTTCTGTATATACTGCTAGTACAGGATTAGGGAGGTGAAAGAACGATCAAAAAGGGGATAAGACTCTCCTCAGTATAACGTTAGAGAATCCACAAGGAGATAGCAAAACTATATTCTAAGGAATTCCGATTTTCTGTATATACGGCTAGTACAGGATTAGGGAGGTGAAAGAACGAACAAAAAGGGGATAAGACTCTCCTCTGTATAACGTTAGAGAATCCACAAGGAGATAGCAAAACTATGGTCTAAGGAATTCCGATTTTCTGTATATACGGCTAGTACAGGATTAGGGAGGTGAAAGAACGAACAAAAAGGGGATAAGACTCTCCTCTGTATAACGTTAGAGAATCCACAAGGAGATAGCAAAACTATAGTCTAAGGAATTCCTATTTTCTGTATATTCTGCTAGTACAGGATTAGGGAGGTGAAAGAACGAACAAAAAGGGGATAAGACTAACATAAGTATAAATTTTGAGAAACAAACAGTAGATATCAAAACTATAGTCTAATTACTTCCTATTTTCTGTATATACAGCTAGTACAGGATTAGGGAGGTGAAAGAACGAGCAAAAAGGGGATAAGACTCTCCTCCGTATAACGTTAGAGAATCCACAAGGAGATAGCAAAACTATAGTCTAAGGAATTCCGATTTTCTGTATATACGGCTAGTACAGGAGTAGGGAGGTGAAAGAACGAACAAAAAGGGGATAAGACTCTCCTCTGTATAACGTTAGAGAATCCACAAGGAGATAGCAAAACTATAGTCTAAGGAATTCCGATTTTCTGTATATACGGCTAGTACAGGATTAGGGAGGTGAAAGAACGAACAAAAAGGGGATAAGACTCTCCTCTGTATAACGTTAGAGAATCCACAAGGAGATAGCAAAACTATAGTCTAAGGAATTCCGATTTTCTGTATATACGGCTAGTACAGGATTAGGGAGGTGAAAGAACGAACAAAAAGGGGATAAGACTCTCCTCTGTATAACGTTAGAGAATCCAAAAGGAGATAGCAAAACTATAGTCTAAGGAATTCCGATTTTCTGTATATACAGCTAGTACAGGATTAGGGAGGTGAAAGAACGAGCAAAAAGGGGATAAGACTCTCCTCAGTATAACGTTAGAGAATCCACAAGGAGATAGCAAAACTATAGTCTAAGGAATTCCGATTTTCTGTATATACGGCTAGTACAGGATTAGGGAGGTGAAAGAACGAACAAAAAGGGGATAAGACTCTCCTCTGTATAACGTTAGAGAATCCACAAGGAGATAGCAAAACTATAGTCTAAGGAATTCCTATTTTCTGTATATACGGCTAGTACAGGATTAGGGAGGTGAAAGAACGAACAAAAAGGGGATAAGACTCTCCTCTGTATAACGTTAGAGAATCCACAAGGAGATAGCAAAACTATAGTCTAAGGAATTCCTATTTTCTGTATATACGGCTAGTACAGGATTAGGGAGGTGAAAGAACGAACAAAAAGAGGATAAGACTCTCCTCTGTATAACGTTAGAGAATCCACAAGGAGATAGCAAAACTATAGTCTAAGGAATTCCGATTTTCTGTATATACAGCTAGTACAGGATTAGGGAGGTGAAAGAACGAGCAAAAAGGGATAAGACTCTCCTCCGTATAACGTTAGAGAATCCACAAGGAGATAGCAAAACTATAGTTTAAGGAATTCCGATTTTCTGTATATACGGCTAGTACAGGATTAGGGAGGTGAAAGAACGAACAAAAAGGGGATAAGACTCTCCTCTGTATAACGTTAGAGAATCCAAAAGGAGATAGCAAAACTATAGTCTAAGGAATTCCGATTTTCTGTATATACAGCTAGTACAGGATTAGGGAGGTGAAAGAACGAGCAAAAAGGGGATAAGACTCTCCTCAGTATAACGTTAGAGAATCCACAAGGAGATAGCAAAATATAGTCTAAGTAATTCCGATTTTCTATATATACGGCTAGTACAGGATTAGGGAGGTGAAAGAACAAGCAAAAGGGGATAAGACTCTCCTCTGTATAACGTTAGAGAATCCACAAGGAGATAGCAAAACTATAGTCTAAGGAATTCCGATTTTCTGTATATACGGCTAGTACAGGATTAGGGAGGTGAAAGAACGACCAAAAAGGGGATAAGACTCTCCTCTGTATAACGTTAGAGAATCCACAAGGAGATAGCAAAACTATAGTCTAAGGAATTCCGATTTTCTGTATATACGGCTAGTACAGGATTAGGGAGGTGAAAGAACGAACAAAAAGGGGATAAGACTATCCTCTGTATAACGTTAGAGAATCCACAAGGAGATAGCAAAACTATAGTCTAAGGAATTCCGATTTTCTGTATATACAGCTAGTACAGGATTAGGGAGGTGAAAGAACGAGCAAAAAGGGGATAAGACTCTCCTCAGTATAACGTTAGAGAATCCACAAGGAGATAGCAAAACTATAGTCTAAGGAATTCCTATTTTCTGTATATACGGCTAGTACTGGATTAGGGAGGTTAAAGAACAAGCAAAAGGGGATAAGACTCTCTTCCGTATAACGTTAGAGAATCCACAAGGAGATAAGCAAAACTATTGTCTAAGAAATTCCGATTTTCTGTATATACGGCTAGTACAGGATTAGGGAGGTGAAAGAACGAACAAAAAGGGTATAAGACTCTCATCTGTATAACGTTAGAGAATCCACTATTAGATAGCAAAACTATAGTCTAAGGAATTCCGATTTTCTGTATATACGGCTAGTACAGGATTAGGGAGGTGAAAGAACGAACAAAAAGGGGATAAGACTCTCCTCTGTATAACGTTAGAGAATCCAAAAGGAGATAGCAAAACTATAGTCTAAGGAATTCCGATTTTCTGTATATACAGCTAGTACAGGATTAGGGAGGTGAAAGAACGAGCAAAAATGGGATAAGACTCTCCTCCGTATAACGTTAGAGAATCCACAAGGAGATAGCAAAACTATAGTCTAAGGAATTCCGATTTTCTGTATATACGGCTAGTACAGGATTAGGGAGGTGAAAGAACGAACAAAAAGGGGATAAGACTCTCCTCTGTATAACGTTAGAGAATCCACAAGGAGATAGCAAAACTATAGTCTAAGGAATTCCGATTTTCTGTATATACGGCTAGTACAGGATTAGGGAGGTGAAAGAACGAACAAAAAGGGGATAAGACTCTCCTCTGTATAACGTTAGAGAATCCACAAGGAGATAGCAAAACTAAGGAATTCCGATTTTCTGTATATACGGCTAGTACAGGATTAGGGAGGTGAAAGAACGAACAAAAAGGGGATAAGACTCTCCTCTGTATAACGTTAGAGAATCCACAAGGAGATAGCAAAACTATAGTCTAAGGAATTCCGATTTTCTGTATATACTGCTAGTACAGGATTAGGGAGGTGAAAGAACGAGCAAAAAGGGGATAAGACTCTCCTCCGTATAACGTTAGAGAATCCACAAGGAGATAGCAAAACTATAGTCTAAGGAATTCCGATTTTCTGTATATACGGCTAGTACAGGATTAGGGAGGTGAAAGAACGACCAAAAAGGGGATAAGACTCTCCTCTGTATAACGTTAGAGAATCCAAAAGGAGATAGCAAAACTATAGTCTAAGGAATTCCGATTTTCTGTATATACAGCTAGTACAGGATTAGGGAGGTGAAAGAACGAGCAAAAAGGGGATAAGACTCTCCTCCGTATAACGTTAGAGAATCCACAAGGAGATAGCAAAATATAGTCTAAGGAATTCCGATTTTCTATATATACGGCTATTACAGGATTAGGGAGGTGAAAGAACAAGCAAAAGGGGATAAGACTCTCCTCCGTATAACGTTAGAGAATCCACAAGGAGATAGCAAAACTATAGTCTAAGGAATTCCGATTTTCTGTATATACGGCTAGTACAGGATTAGGGAGGTGAAAGAACGAACAAAAAGGGGATAAGACTCTCCTCTGTATAACGTTAGAGAATCCACAAGGAGATAGCAAAACTATAGTCTAAGGAATTCCGATTTTCTGTATATACGGCTAGTACAGGATTAGGGAGGTGAAAGAACGAGCAAAAAGGGGATAAGACTCTCCTCTGAATAACGATAGAGAATCCACAATGAGATAGCAACACTATAGTCTAAGGAATTCCGATTTTCTGTATATACAGCTAGTACAGGATTAGGGAGGTGAAAGAACGAGCAAAAAGGGGATAAGACTCTCCTCTGTATAACGTTAGAGAATCCACAAGGAGATAGCAAAACTATAGTCTAAGGACTTCCGATTTTCTGTATATACGGCTAGTACAGGATTAGTGAGGTGAAAAAACGAGCAAAAAGGGGATAAGACTCTCCTCTGTATAACGTTAGAGAATCCACAAGGAGATAGCAAAACTATAGTCTAAGGAATTCCGATTTTCTGTATATACGGCTAGTACAGGATTAGGGAGGTGAAAGAACGAACAAACAGGGGATAAGACTCTCCTCTGTATAACGTTAGAGAATCCACAAGGAGATAGCAAAACTATAGTCTAAGGAATTCCGATTTTCTGTATATACAGCTAGTACAGGATTCGGTAGGTGAAAGAACTAGCAAAAGGGGATAAGACTCTCCTCCGTATAACGTTAGAGAATCCACAAGGAGATAGCAAAACTATAGTCTAAGGAATTCCGATTTTCTGTATATACAGCTAGTACAGGATTAGGGAGGTGAAAGAACGAACAAAAAGGGGATAAGACTCTCCTCTGTATAACGTTAGAGAATCCAAAAGGAGATAGCAAAACTATAGTCTAAGGAATTCCGATTTTCTGTATATACGGCTAGTACAGGATTAGGGAGGTGAAAGAACGAGCAAAAGGGGATAAGACTCTCCTCCGTATAACGTTAGAGAATCCACAAGGAGATAGCAAAACGATAGTCTAAGGAATTCCGATTTTCTGTATATACGGCGAGTACAGGATTAGGGAGGTGAAAGAACGAACAAAAAGGGGATAAGACTCTCCTCTGTATAACGTTAGAGAATCCACAAGGAGATAGCAAAACTATAGTCTAAGGAATTCCGATTTTCTGTATATACGGCTAGTACAGGATTAGGGAGGTGAAAGAACGAACAAAAAGGGGATAAGACTCTCCTCTGTATAACGTTAGAGAATCCACAAGGAGATAGCAAAACAATAGTCTAAGGAATTCCGATTTTCTGTATATACAGCTAGTACAGGATTAGGGAGGTGAAAGAACGACCAAAAGGGGATAAGAATCTCCTCAGTATAACGTTAGAGAATCCACAAGGAGATAGCAAACCTATAGTCTAAGGAATTCCGATTTTCTATATATACGGCTAGTACAGGATTAGGGAGGTGAAAGAACAAGCAAAAAGGGGATAAGACTCTCCTCTGTATAACGTTAGAGAATCCACAAGGAGATAGCAAAACTATAGTCTAAGGAAGTCCGATTTTCTGTATATACGGCTAGTACAGGATTAGGGAGGTGAAAGAACGAACAAAAAGGGGATAATACTCTCCTCTGTATAACGTTAGAGAATCCACAAGGAGATAGCAAAACTATAGTCTAAGGAATTCCGATTTTCTGTATATACGGCTAGTACAGGATTAGGGAGGTGAAAGAACGAACAAAAAGGGGATAAGACTCTCCTCTGTATAACGTTAGAGAATCCACAAGGAGATAGCAAAACTATAGTCTAAGGAATTCCGATTTTCTGTATATACAGCTAGTACAGGATTAGGGAGGTGAAAGAACGAACAAAAAGGGGATAAGACTCTCCTCTGTATAACGTTAGAGAATCCACAAGGAGATAGCAAAATATAGACTAAGGAATTCCGATTTTCTGTATATACGGGTAGTACAGGATTCGGGAGGTTAAAGAACGAGAAAAAGGGGATAATACTCTCCTCCGTATAGCGTTAGAGAATCCACAAGGAGATAGCAAAACTATAGACTAAGGACTTCCGATTTTCTGTATATACGGCTAGTACAGGATTAGGGAGGTGAAAGAACGAACAAAAAGGGGATAAGACTCTCCTCTGTCTAACGTTAGAGAATCCACACGTAGATAGCACAACTATAGTCTAAGGACTTCCGATTTTCTGTATATACAGCTAGTACAGGATTAGGGAGGTGACAGAACGAACAAAATGGGGATAAGACTCTCCTCTGTATAACGATAGAGAATCCACAAGGAGATAGCAAAACTATAGTCTAAGGAATTCCGATTTTCTGTATATACGGCTAGTACAGGATTAGGGAGGTGAAAAAACGAGCAAAAAGGGGATAAGACTCTCCTCTGTATAACGTTAGAGAATCCACAAGGAGATAGCAAAACTATAGTCTAAGGAATTCCGATTTTCTGTATATACGGCTAGTACAGGATTAGGGAGGTGAAAGAACGAGCAAAAAGGGGATAAGACTCTCCTCCGTATAACGTTAGAGAATCCACAAGGAGATATCAAAACTATAGTCTAAGGAATTCCGATTTTCTTTATATACGGCTAGTCCTGGATTATGGAGGTGAAATAACGAGAAAAAGGGGATAAGAATCTCCTCCGTATAACGTTAGCGAAACCACAAGGAGATAGAAAAACTATAGTCTAATGAATACCGATTTTCTCTATATACGGCTAGTACAGGATTAGGGAGGTGAAAGAACGATCAAAAGGGGATAAGACTCTCCTCAGTATAACGTTAGAGAATCCACAAGGAGATAAGCAAAACTATAGTCTAAGGAATTCCGATTTTCTGTATATACGGCTATTACAGGATTAGGGAGGTGAAAGAACAAGAAAAAGGGGATAGGACTCTCCTCCGTATAGCGTTAGAGAATACACAAGGAGATAGCACAACTATAGTCTAAGGAAGTCCGATTTTCTGTATATACAGCTAGTACAGGATTAGGGAGGTGAAAGAACGAGCAAAAAGTGGATAAGACTCTCCTCTGTATAACGTTAGAGAATCCACAAGGAGATAGCAAAACTATAGTCTAAGGAATTCCGATTTTCTGTATATACGGCTAGTACAGGATTAGGGAGGTGAAAGAACGAACAAAAAGGGGATAAGACTCTCCTCTGTATAACGTTAGAGAATCCACAAGGAGATAGCAAAACTATAGTCTAAGGAATTCCGATTTTCTGTATATACGGCTAGTACAGGATTAGGGAGGTGAAAGAACGAACAAAAAGGGGATAAGACTCTCCTCTGTATAACGTTAGAGAATCCACAAGGAGATAGCAAAACTATAGTCTAAGGAATTCCGAATTTCTGTATATACAGCTAGTACAGGATTTGGGAGGTTAAAGAACGAGCAAAAGGGGATAAGACTCTCCTCAGTATAACTTTAGAGAATCCACAAGGAGATAGCAAAACTATAGTCTAAGGAATTCCGATTTTCTGTATATACGGCTAGTACAGGATTAGGGAGGTGAAAGAACGAACAAAAAGGGGATAAGACTCTCCTCTGTATAACGTTAGAGAATCCACAAGGAGATAGCAAAACTATAGTATAAGGAAATACGATTTTATGTATATACGGCTAGTAAAGGATTAGGGAGGTGAAAGAACGAGCAAAAAGGGGATAAGACTCTCCTCTGTATAACGTTAGAGAATCCACAAGGAGATAGCAAAACTATAGTCTAAGGAATTCCGATTTTCTGTATATACGGCTAGTACAGGATTAGGGAGGTGAAAGAACGAACAAAAAGGGGATAAGACTCTCCTCTGTATAACGTTAGAGAATCCACAAGGAGATAGCAAAACTATAGTCTAAGGAATTCCGATTTTCTGTATATACGGCTAGTACAGGATTAGGGAGGTGAAAGAACGAACAAAAAGAGGATAAGACTCTCCTCTGTATAACGTTAGAGAATCCACAAGGAGATAGCAAAACTATAGTCTAAGGAATTCCGATTTTCTGTATATACGGATAGTACAGGATTAGGGAGGTGAAAGAACGAGCAAAAAGGGGATAAGACTCTCCTCTGTATAACGTTAGAGAATCCACAAGGAGATAGCAAAACTATATTCTAAGGAATTCCGATTGTCTGTATATACAGCTAGTACAGGATTAGGGAGGTGAAAGAACGAGCAAAAGGGGATAAGACTCTCCTCTGTATAACGTTAGAGAATCCACAAGGAGATAGCAAAACTATAGTCTAAGGAATTCCGATTTTCTGTATATACGGCTAGTACAGGATTAGGGAGGTGAAAAAACGAGCAAAAAGGGGATAAGACTCTCCTCTGTATAACGTTAGAGAATCCACAAGGAGATAGCAAAACTATAGTCTAAGGAATTCCGATTTTCTGTATATACGGCTAGTACAGGATTAGGGAGGTGATAGAACGAGCAAAAAGGGGATAAGACTCTCCTCTGTATAACGTTAGAGAATCCACAAGGAGATAGCAAAACTATAGTCTAAGGAATTCCGATTGTCTTTATATACGGCTAGTACAGGATTAGGGAGGTGAAAGAACGAACAAAAAGGGGATAAGACTCTCCTCTGTATAACGTTAGAGAATCCACAAGGAGATAGCAAAACTATAGTCTAAGGAATTCCGATTTTCTGTATATACGGCTAGTTCAGGATTAGGGAGGTGAAAGAACGAACAAAAAGGGGATAAGACTCTCCTCTGTATAACGTTAGAGAATCCACAAGGAGATATCAAAACTATAGTCTAAGGAATTCCGATTTTCTGTATATACAGCTAGTACAGGATTAGGGAGGTGAAAGAAAGAGCAAAAGGGGATAAGACTCTCCTCTGTATAACGTTAGAGAATACACAAGGAGATAGCAAAACTATAGTCTAAGGAATTCCGATATTCTGTATATACGGCTAGTACAGGATTAGGGAGGTGAAAGAACGACCAAAAAGGGGATAAGACTCTCCTCTGTATAACGTTAGAGAATCCACAAGGAGATAGCAAAACTATAGTCTAAGGAATTCTGATTTTCTGTATATACGGCTAGTACAGGATTAGGGAGGTGAAAGAACGAGCAAAAAGGGGATAAGACTCTCCTCTGTATAACGTTAGAGAATCCACAAGGAGATAGCAAAACTATAGTCTAAGGAATTCCGATTTTCTGTATATACAGCTAGTACAGGATTAGGGAGGTGAAAGAACGAGCAAAATGGGGATAAGACTCTCCTCTGTATAACGTTAGAGAATCCACAAGGAGATAGCAAAACTATAGTCTAAGGAATTCCGATTTTCTGTATAGACGGCTAGTACAGGATTAGGGAGGTGAAAGAACGAGCAAAAAGGCGATAAGACTCTCCTCTGTATAACGTTAGAGAATCCACAAGGAGATAGCAAAACTATAGTCTAAGGAATTCCGATTTTCTGTATATACGGCTAGTACAGGATTAGGGAGGTGAAAGAACGAACAAAAAGGGGATAAGACTCTCCTCTGTATAACGTTAGAGAATCCACAAGGAGATAGCAAAACTATAGTCTAAGGAATTCCGATTTTCTGTATA